>NC_073304.1:209280999-209582249 GCF_027595985.1 Sorex araneus
TTTCTTTCTTTCTTTTCTTTCTTTCCTTTCTTTCTTTCTTCTTTCTTTCTTTCTTTCTTCTCTTTCCTTCTTTCTTTCTTTCCTTTCCTTCCTTCCTTCCTTCCTTCCTTCCTTCCTTCCTTCCTTCCTTCCTTCCTTCCCTTCCTTCGCTTTCTTTCTTTCTTTCTTCTTTCTTTCTTTCTTTCTTTCTTTCTTTCTTTCTTTCTTCTTCCTTCCTTCCTTCCTTCCTTCCTTCCTTCCTTCCTTCCTTCCTTCTTCCTTCCTTCCTTCCTTCCTTCCTTCCTTCCTTCCTTCCTTCCTTCCTTCCTTCTTCTTTCTCTTTCTTTCTCTTTCTTCCTTTCTTCTTTCCTTCTTTCTCTCTTCTTGTACTAAGGGGTTAGGGGACTCTATGGAGTGCCAGGGATCAAACTAGAGTCAGCTGCATGCAAAGCAAGAGCCCTATCCACGGTACTCCTTCTCTAGTCCCATCAGGGTGCTTTCTTAGCTCATCCTGGCACCTTGCTCATGCATCCTGTTATGTTACAGCCTGGCCTTAATAATTTTCTCTCTGAAGCTTGGTGTAAATACCTGACTGGGTGGGAGAGAATGTCAATAGCTTCTTTTTCTAGCTGTCATTTAAGTTAGACTCTACTTCCAGATTCTCACTGTGATTCAATTAATAAAACAATTAAAAAATAATGATTAGTGGATTTAGTTCTTGGCAAAGGGAAAGGAATCCTGGCTGGGTAGAGAGACATCTTCAGGTGGTTTACTGATGAGTTAGATTTTTGTCTTGTATAGGTCAATAGCAGCCAGGTCTATTGAGCTCACAGGTGGGCTGGCTCAGAAAACAAAGGGAGTTTGTAGAGAAAGGTAAAAGATCTGGGATACTTATCTTTCTACTGAGGATTATACTGATGGTCTGCTGACCACTGATGTCTGAGTCCTCCACGAAACAAAACAAAGGAAGGGAAGTCATTCCATAAAGAAGGGAGAGCACTATCAGAACTATAGCCATAGAAATACTTCCTTTCCATTTTTTTCCTTTTGCCCTGTGGTGAGTAGGGAGGAATATAATTAGGTTGGAAAAGTGAGTGAAGTTCATGTTGTTATAAAAAGCCTGTACTAAAATACCAGACTTGAGCTAGATTCTATGGATTTTTTTAACAAGCAACCTAATTGGATTAATCTATATTTGATAGCAGCTCTGAGATCCTTTGTCTGTTCTCTGGGGGCAGGACAGGTGTACAGAGAGGGGATCTTGGAGACGGTGGAAAAATTTATCCAAGGCCTGGTAAAAGGTGCCAGAGGTCAGCATTAAGATCAGAGCATAAAACAATTTTTAAAACTTTTTTTTGAGAAATAATTATAGATTTTCAGAAATTGTGAAAGTATTGCACAGATACTTTGTGTGCCACCTAGTTTGGCTTAACAATAATATCTTACAAACTCTATAAATACAATACAGTATCAAAAACCAGGGAATTGGCATTGGTACCAATCTGGAGAGCATATTCAGTGTTTTCAGTTTACACACACGTGGTGTGTATGTGTGTGTGTGTGTGTGTGTGTGTGTGTGTGTGTGTGTGTGTGGTCCTATACTATTTTATCACATGTAGATTTTTAGCATCACTACAACTAACTACCAAACTGTTCCCTCACTTCAAAGCTTTCTCATGCTCCCCCTTGACATCACGTTATTTACCACCCCATCTTCCCACCTCTCTCCACAGTCTATTCCTAACTCTTGGAAGATACTAATCAGTTTTCCATTTCTATAACCTTGTTATTTTGAGAATGTTATACAAATGGAATCACAGTGTGAACCTTTGGAAATTGGCTTCTGTTCCCACCCCTCAACAATGCCTTTGAGATTCATCCAAGTTTTCTTGTATATCAACAATAATAAGGGGTTTTTCAAAGTCCGTAAAGGTTTATTCTGTTCCTATAATGTCTCTGTAACAATTTCAGTGTTTAAAAAGAGATTTTGAAATAGAGACCAAAGAAAGTGAAATGGTGACTATGTGTTAAAAGAATTCAGAGATAGAGAGAAGAGAGAGAAGAGAGAGAGACAGAGGGAAAGGGGGGGGAGAAAAGCATCTGCCATGGGGGGTGATAGGAGGGAAACTGGGAACATTGGTGCTAGGAAATGTACAGTGCTGGAGGGATGGGTGTCAGAACACAACATGGCTGAAATCTAATTATGAACATCTTTGTAAGGGTCTATCTCACAGTGATTCAATTAAAAAATTTAAAAAATGAATTCTCTAGACTCAGAAGGAGAATTACTACACAGGGCTGAGATCCACAGAAATTGAGTGACTGTTTTGCAGCCACACACTCATTGTGATACAGTGAGGGTGGAAGGGTGGAATATGAGATGAATTTAGTCAGTCACCTTAAATCTACACTGAATATGTAGCTAATGAAAATAGATAATGGGATGGCTGGGGGTGAGAGGTGGCAGAGATAAAAGGAGGCCTCAGCCCCATACTCTTTTTTACCCCTGCACTCTCTCTTCTCATTTGCCCAGGCCGACTGCAGGACCAGGAGGGCCCTTGCATGACTGGACAGATGGCAGAGTCAGGCAGGGGCAGATAATGAGCACAGGAACCTCACCCCCGTGCACCATGGCCATAGCCAGAGGCGAGGGAAGCCAGGACAGGAGGATAAGAACTGCTGGGGCACAGCTAAGAGAGGCCTGACTACAGGTACAGAGCACAGGGACCTCACCCACAAGCAAGTGGGGGCAGGCTGGAGACCAAGAAAGGCCAGAACAGGATGCCAGGGAATGGTTGGAAACAGTCTGGGGAAGGCCCAGGGACCCGAGGTCAGAGCAGGAAAGCATAGATGGGATGGAGAGCAATGCAGGGACAGGACCTGACTCCGTACACTGGAGGTGAGCGGATCAGGTGGGACGGGACTGGGAGGACATACATGGGACGGGGCACTGCTGGGGCAGGATGATTGACATGGCAAAAGGGTAAAGGAGAGGCTTGGACCCAGACCCACCTGTAAAACTGTACAACTACCCATCTACTTAAAATGTGCCCAGTTTCTGTCTTGCCCCCCCTTCCACCACCCCACCCCTGCAGCCTGCCTCTGTGGCAGAACTCCTTCTGCTCCTCCTCCTGCTTTGCCCCCTCCCCTTCCCTCCCCTCTCTTCCCCTACCCTCCTCTCCCCTTCCTCCCTTCCTCACTTCCTCCCTCCCTTCCTCACTTCCTCCCTCCCTCCCTCCCTCCCTCCCTCCCTCCTCCCTTCCTTCCTTCCTTCCTTCCTTCCTTCCTTCCTTCCTTCCTTCCTTCCTTCCTTCCTTCCTTCCTTCCTTCCTTCCTTCCTTCCTTCCCCCCCACCCCCCGCCCTTCATGGTTGCAACGCTGTTACTGAAATGCTATCATCATACATATCACTTTACTTCTGTTCAGACACCTCTTAACTTTGTTTTGTACTCAAATCTTTCATACAATTCTCAAGAACCCCCCCCCCCAGCACAGCAAAATCCACTTTCAAGCTAACAATTTTAGATAATTGGGTCTCTGTGTCTCCCTCCCCAACCCCCCACCGCTATGTACAGTTTGGCTGGTCTTTTGTCCCTGTGCAAGATAAGAATCAAAGTCACAGACCTCTGTTTTCTTCTGTGCAGTATTTTGGGAGCCAGCCATGAAACGTGATAACCATATAACCAGTCTTTCTCTTGTGTGAGTATTAAAACCCACTGAGCCCCAGATATTGCCCTTGTGACGTGGGAGGGCTAAGATGGGCCTTTTCTACCCACAGAGTCATTAGTAGGATTAAATAAGATTACCTGCATTATAGCAACATTTGAACTCTCTGGGATTATTTGAACAGAGGGATAGTTTTTAATATTGACATGTCCTAATGAACGGATTAAAAACAATCCAAAGTGTAAGAGAGAGCAGGGTAATTAGGTTCTAGCTATTAAAAGCTGTGTCACTTGGCAAATTTGTTTTTTTTTTTTAGGGCTCAGTGTAATTTTTCATCTAAAATTTATTTTAATATTATTTTTAAAGAGTTGTGGCTGTGCTGGGTGATGATTTGAATAATATAAAAAGAACTTAGCTCAGAGTAAGGTTAACAGAACTTCACAATGCTAGTGTCTATATTATGAATAAAAAAGGAATTTGTGATTCCCATTGGAAAATACCTGATGATTTACCTCAGTCCTGTTCAACACAATAGTTGAAAAAATCCTGTAGTTCAGCCTCATATGTTACTCTACTCACAGGAGTAAGTATGACTGGCCCAATACAGACGGGAGGTATGAAGTAGTGAGAAGAACATGGTTTTCAGAGCAGAGAGGTCTGAGATCAAACTCCTTTTCTCCTGCCTTGGGCATGTTCAATAATATGATCATCAGTTACCTTCTATATAAAATATAGACTCATCACTGTGGCCTGAGGTTATTTTTAACATTATAAGATGACCCAACAAAATGATGGGTATACAGTATTTGGTAATGACATTACACACCTGCCCCTCATTTTTATCCCGTTTAAAACACATAGAGGTTATCTGTTCTAGGGTGGAGTTTCCTGAACATGATCCTCTTGTTAATTGAAGAGTAATTGAAATCAAGTGGCTCTAAGGATGAATCATCTCTCAATTGTATTTTATTGATCCGCCAATCTCTGTTTCTGTCTCTCCCCCCAATTTTGTGTTTATATTTTAAATTTGATTGTTTTCAGGAAAGCGAGGATTGTTTTGCTCAGAGGGTCTCAAATATATTTGGCCTACTTTTCTTTTTACAGAAAAAAAATCACAGAAAATATATTTTCTTTAGATGAACAAACAGAAAACCACTCCTCCCCACCTTTGAACCCCAAGATACTATGACCCCCTTCGAATGTTCCAGTATTCCCCAGGGGTTCATGCTTCACAATCCTCCTGAGTCTCTATTTTTTAATACCAGATGGTTTTTACAAATTTCCCATCTGGACTTTGAAAGCATTAGAACTTGACACAGATGAAGTAGATCATTATTTTCTGATGTCAAGCTACTGAATATTAGGAATATGTAAAATCAATTGCTGAACGCATTTAGGAATTGACAGGTGAACAAATAAAGTCTATTTAAGTCATTTTGGGGGCTCCTTATCAGTGCTCGGATGCTGGGGGCATCCTCCCAGCTATTCTCAGCTCACCTGTGTGGAACTGACATTTCAGTGTTTAGCCAGTCAGGGCTGAGGTAGAACTCTTTCCAGAGCTATACTCCACAGTGGTGGGAAGGAAATGCAATGTTAGGGATTGAACTTGGGAAGCATTGTGCTCCAGCCCTGTGTATTATCTCACTAGACCCCAGAAAGTTTGTTTCAACAGGGTATTTCACAAGTATCACTGAGGATGTTACAGACATCTGCATTTCCTAAATCTATTTGGCCACAGAATTCCTATCTTAGACTTGGAATATCTCACATAATAAATGATCCATGTAATATTTTTTCTTAGGAAAATACAAGATAATAGATTATACCAGGTGTAGTTTAATGAATCCTTGGGATTTAAAATATCTGCAGGAGTTACAAAGGAAACTCAAACATGGATAAACCAAGTAGAAAAATGTAAATACAGAATAAGATTATCATCAAGGTCATCATTTAAAAATGGTATTTATGCAACATCAAAGGAAAAACATTCTTTTAAGATAGTTTTCTTTCCAACTAATTGATTTAGTTGTACTTTGAGAGTTTGAAGTTTAACTTGACATTTCTTTAAAAATGGCCCCTTGTGGACCAAAATGAGACACCAAAAGATTGTGTTGTTTTGATGTTTGCCTTTCTGAATATTAGGCAGAACATTTTTTTCTAATTTATGCATTGAGGATTCTTTTGAAAAATTATGTTCAATTCAGTACAATTTTAAGTACATGAGATTAAACTACAGAAAAACAGGCAATTATTGAGTAAATCAGAGGACTCTTTTGTGCTGAGAACATCTTGTCTTTGTTTACTCTCTAATATATTCTTTATTTTTAAATTTTTATGGGTATAATTTTTATAATAGATTTACCTGCAAAAGACTGTCTACCTGGTTTTCTTTCAGCTCACGCTCAGTGAACATTGGTTCAAGAAATTTGTATATTCTGGTAAATACTATTTTATGTTTTCTTTTCTTTTTTCTTTCTTTTTTTTTTTGCTTTTTGAATCACACCCAGTGATGCTCAGGGGATACTCCTGGCTCTGCACTCAGGACTTACTCCTGGTGGTACCCAGGGGACCATATGGGATGCCAGGGATCAAACTTGGGTCAGCCAAGGAGTACAAAGTAAATGCCCTACTCATTGTACTGTAGCTCAGAACCCTAAATGTTATTTTTTGGAATCATAAGCCTGCCTTCTGATTTATTTCAGATTTTCAGTGCATTTAATTGAACTCCCAAATCATTCAACATAATTTAGTCTTTATTTATTTAAAATATTTTTTCACTTTTCTGTGGCTCTGTGGAGATCCCGCAGGCCGAGGACGTCGGCTTCCCACCCTTCCCAGAAGACACCCCGCCCCCCCACACACGCCCCCAGTGAATAAAAAGCTTTGATCCTAAAAATATATATATTTTTTCAGTTCTTTTGGATCCACATTTATGGTTATAATTTGTTACTGTAGGTTGTGATTCAAATAATACATGTTGTTTCTGGTCATTTGGATACCAGTTGCATCTATATTGGATTTCTTTAGCAAATATTGGCAAGATAAATTAATAAAAAACTATAAACAGAACTAAAGAAAGATTTGAGCTTTCATTTTTTCTCCTACTACCTTTCTCTCTCTTTGTTCTTCCCCTCTTTTTTTCTTCTTTTCCTTTTAAAATAATTTTTATCTGTTTTCTTTTTATTTTTTTCTTGATAATTCCCACCCCCCCCTCCCCTCCACCCCTTTCTTTGTTATTTTGGGCTTCATCCAGTTGTGCTCAGGACTTAACTCCTGGCTTATTCCTAGCTCTGTTTTCAGGGATCACTCTTGGGATTGAACCGAGGTCTGCCATGTATAAGACAAGTGCCCTGTTCGCTGTATTATCTATATGGTCTCATAATTATTCTTTCCTCAAGTCTCTCTGTGAATTATAGATCTGTGGGCTGGAATGATAGCACAGTGGGTAGGGCGTTTGCCTTGCATGTGGCCAACCCAGGTTTGATTCCTCCACCACTCTCGGAAAGCCCAGCAAGCTATCGAGAGTATCCCGCCCACAAGGCAGAGCCCAACAAGCTATTGGCAGCATATTAGATATGCCCAAAACAGTAATAACAAGTCTCACAATGGAGATGTTACCGGTGCCCATTTGAGCAAATCAATGAACAACGGGGTGACAGAGCTACAGTGCAATATTTCTGAGATTTTACTATTTTATCTTGTGAAAATAACTTCAACACAGGAATAAACATATCCTAGTTAGGGTTTATTCAGTAATTTGATGCTCAAAGTATATTCATCAGAGTTTTAGAAATCATAGAGAAAAGAGGGGCTGGAGCAATAGCACAGCGGGTAGGGCGTTTGCCTTGCACGCGGCCGACCCGGGTTCGATTCCCAGCATCCCATATGGTCCCCTGAGCACCGCCAGGGGTAATTCCTGAGTGCAGAGCCAGGAGCAACCCCTGTGCATCGCTGGGTGTGACCCAAAAAGCAAAAAAAAAAAAATCATAGAGAAAAGAGAGAGAAACTTCCCTATTGTCTTCCCAAGAGCCTCTGCCTAACATTTCCACAGAGCATGTGGAACACTTCAACAGATCCTACTTCTGATCTTCTCTGTAGTTGTATTTGTGGTGATTTTTATCAACAGTTATGCATGAACACACCTTGTTTTTCTAATTCCTTTTTGGTGGAAGTGTTCTTAAGATAATCAGGAGTAGCAGGAACCAGAGAAAGAGATCACAGTGACTCTGAAGTGTCCTGAGGGACAGATTATAGGACCCCCTCACTCCCCCTCCCAGCAATAGTTCCAAAGGACAGTAGAGCTGAAAATGGGAAACTAATGAAATAAAAATCTTGGGGAGATGGTATATAAGAGAAACATAGATGCAAAGCAATTGGGGGGGGGGGCTTCGTTTGTGCTTGTTGTAAATGCCTTTAAATTCCCCTAGGTAGTCAGGTACTGTGGATGCCGGAGGCTGGTAAGCTCAGGATGTTCATTCAGCGGAAACTCAGGTAAATATTGGTTATTTTTCTTCTTATTTCAAGAAAGAGCAGAATGAATATGCTATTTTGTTCTTTAAAAATATTTTTAATTTTATTAAAGAACTGTGATTTATAAAGTTATTGATAGTTGACTTTTAGGCACATAATATTTTAATGGACTGGAGTGATAGCACAGTGGGTAGGGCGTGTGCCTTGCACACAGCCAACTACGGTTCGATTCCTCCATCCTTCTTGAAGAGACGGGCAAGCTACCAAGAGTATCCTGCCCGCACAGCAGAGCCTGGTAAACTACCTGTGGCATATTTGATATACCAAAAACAGTAATGGAGATGTTACTGGTGCCTGCTCGAGCAAATCAATAAACAATGAGACAACAGTGCTACAGTCCTACAGTGCAGTATTTTAACACAAATACCACCACCAGTGTCAACTTCCCTCCACCAGTGTTCCCATATTTTTTCTCCACTCCAGTCTCCACCCTGGCCTGTCATCTTAGCAGATACATTACAAAGTTTCAGTGATTGGAGCTTAGATCTCATGGTTTCAGTTGAGTTCAGTTGTTGAGTCTGTGTTCTTGATATAGAGCTATACCATTCTCCCACATCACCAGTGTAGTAACTGAAGCCCAGACACCTGTTCACCCATTACTTCCCTTTCCCGTTTTCTTTTCACCCTTGACTCTTTCTTCTCTGTCCTTCTCTTCTCTAAAACCTGAGCTCAAGAAGATCTAGGCATCCTACCTTTACTACAATACATTTTTCTTACCCAGTATTCTACATACCACAGATGAATAAGATCATCCTGTGGTTGTCTTCTTTTTCTGGCTTTCTTCACTCAGCCTGTTATCTTCTAGTTCCCACCAGGTTGGAAACCACATGATTTCATTGTTCCTTGCACTGCATACTTGGATATCCTATTCCTAACCCACGTGGGCATTGAGCTTCTGTAATGAATTCTGCTATTGTTTGGGACTAGATCAGCTTTCTACATATTTGTGTACATATTTATTTGAAAGCTTTAACTCCTTTATCCACTCCCACAGAATTGAAATCTGAAAACCTGACTAAATGTGTTGGGGGGGGGGAGATCTGAGAGGCCACATATAACAGAGTTAAAATGAACCTGTACATAAAGTCTTGAAATGAAGCTCAGAGACCAAATTGAATCTCAGTCACAAGGTACTTGTTGAAGCATAAATCAGGTCAAGCAGGAAGTGAGAGAGAAGGGAGAGTGGGAGGGGGGAGGGAGAAAGAGAGATCTACATGATCTTGAAGTTTGGACTGTGACATAAGTCATATGTCAAAGGAGAGGGGGAGCATTAAAGATAATTCTGGGAATTGTTTTTAGAGTGATGTATTCGATATGCCAAAAACAGTAACAAGTCTCACAATGAAGATATTACTGGTGCCCGCTTGAGCAAATCTATGAACAACAGCATGACAGTGCTACAGTGCTATAGTTTTTAGAGATCCTGAGGTATGTTAAGAACAACAGCTAATGGACATAACCTTAACATAACCCTTGCATAGAATGTTTCCACACACTATACACCCTTAGGCCCTGCCAAAGGTGAAATTTAGTTAGAGCTTCCCCAGGTACACCAGGGAGAAGAAGTTAAGTTTCCAGCGGAAAGAGAAACATGAGCAGAGGACTTCCCAAGTCAATCCTCTGGCGAGGAATTTTCATTACCTAACGTGAGAAGTGTATGAGGCCAAGCCTTGTTTGACCTCCAGCGCCACATATATCCCCCAAGTGTCTCTGAGCCCCACCAGGAGTGGTCTCTGACTACAGAGCCAGGAGTAAATCCTAAGTACAGTCAGGTGTGTTATCACTGTCACTGTCACTGTCATCCTCTTGCTCATCGAGCGGGCACCAATAATGTCTCCATTGTGAGACTTGTTACTGTTTTTGGCATATCGAATATGCCAGGCTTGCCAAGCTCTGCTGTGCGGGCAGGATACTCTTTGTAGCTTGCCAGTATTTCTGAGAGGGGTGGAGGAATCGAACCTGGGTCAGCCATGTGCAAGGCAAACACCCTACCCGCTGTGCTATGGCTCCAGCCCATACAAAGTAATAATGTACAAAAATGGTTAAAAGTTATAATCTGGAGAAATAAAAACAAAAACGTGACTTTTGGTGAAAATAGATACTGGTACCTCAACAGGCTCAGCATGTTTCATTCAATGATTTAAAAAATGCATGAAAAAGATTTGAATTTTAAAAGGTCCTTTTTTTTGAAAACCAAAGATACAACAAGATTTTAATTGACTATGATAGAAAATTTGCATACCTCTCTGGTCATTAGTGTAATTTGGCCTGGCAAGTGCTTCTAAAGTGCTTCTCTGATAAAATGCAGGAAGAATCGATTTATCTTGCTTACCTGAGAAAGACATTAGATTTGGTCTTTGAGTTGTCCCCATAATTTGGAATCTATTGAGTTAAGCATTAATCTTCTGTTCCAAGGTGATGTATTGTTTGTCTGGAAGCTTTGTACAGAATTTTTCTCTATGAACTAGTTCCATAAAAGAGCAATCATGCTGAAATGGGACAGGTAAGTTGTTAGAAATAAGTGCATCTGTAGAAAGAGAAAACAAGATTTCTCAATGGTACTTGAGACATAATTTTCGTTGGGATCTAGTAAGTTTGTGCTAGGTATCTTTCTAGCTTGGGAATTGGTAGGCTTTTACTTTAAAAGGGTAGATAGCAACTATATTGGACTTTGAGAATTATCTGTTCTCTCTTGAAGTTATTCTGCTTGGTGATTTAAAAGAAGCTGAGAGAGAGAGAAAGAGAGAGAGAGGAGAGGAGAGAGAACCTGCCTTAGAGCAGACTGGGTGGGGGTGAAAATAGGGGACTCCTATGAGTGTCATATGTGAGATGGAGACGAGCAAGATGGTCACTTTCTCCCGATCCACCTCTGCCACCCTGAACCATCTGGGAAGGCTTGCATAAAGTCTGTGATGAGGTCCTGCTTGGCCTGGGTCAGAGCTCTGCCAAGCCCCACCAGGTGGCCATCAATCCACATCTGACATCTGCTTGGCTTTCTTGGCATGGAAGTCGATCCCCGACACCCAAGTTCTTGGGAAGCTGTGGACTCAGGTTGGAGTGAGGAATTACTCTTTGCAGGAAAGGGAAGTCAGTTCTAGTCTTCACCCAGGGTCTATGGGGTTCTTGTCTTGCCTTGCAGAAAAGAATTTCAGGAGTAGATGCACAGTGAAGTAAAACATTTTATTTGAAGGTCTTTGGGGGGGGGGAGGAAGGGAGGGAGGGAGGGAGGGAAGAGAAAGAGAGAGAGAGAGAGAGAGAGAGAGAGAGAGAGAGTGCTCAGGCACCATGTGCACACCCTCACTTTGTTCAAAGTGGCTTTTATAGGGTTTCTCCAATCTGCCACCATGGCGCTTTCTGGCTAGGTAAGAGTCCACTGCTAGGGTTGTTTCCAAGGGAGTAGAGTTGGAAGTGGTCTTCTTTGAAACTCCTTTTCTTGACCTTTGTTCCTGCTTGGATCTTCTCTTGGAAGGTGGGTCCAACCTTTTCTGTTCTGGGCTAGCTGAGGGTTCTCCAGTAATTTCCTTTAGGCCCTTTCTGTAGGAAGGGGCCCAGTCTCTCAGGGTCTGCTGCTGGAGAAGGTCTTGAAGTCTTGCTTTCTATATTCGCAAGGTGGGTCAACCTTAAAACTTCCCAGAAATTTCATTATAAACCCACGTGGATTTATTACCTACAAATTTCAATGCCCTTCCCTCTCTGTCTACCGTACTACACTAATGGGAGGGAAACTGAGGACATTGGTGGTGGGGAAGGTACACTGATGAAGGAACAAGTGTTGCAACATTGTATGACTGAAACCCAATCATGAACAACTTTGTAACTGTGTATCTCACGGTGATTCAATTAAAATAATTAAATAAATAAAAGCAACTCTAGACAGACAACACATAAGAGAATGTAAGCGGCTCTATTCTGATGAAAATTTATGACTTCTAGGTATCTGGTTTGATTTGGCTATAGTAGTTTGCCAACCCTATTCAGGGTACTGGGAATACAAAGGTGACCAGAAGGAGAGCGCAGTGGGTAGGGCCCTTGTCTTGCATACAGTCAACCTGGGTTTGATATCCGGCACCACATAGGGTCCCCGGAAACCACAAGGAGTGATCCCTAAGTGCAGAGCCAGGAGTAAATCCTGAGCACTGCTGTTTGTTGTCCCCCAAAACAAACTGAAAACAAAGCGACAATGACAAAATTACCAGGATTACTTGCAACTTGCACTCCAGCCTCTGGCAGTGCATTAGGGACAAGGAGCAGACAGTAAGTAATAAATCAATAAGCAAGAAAATATGACATTATTACCTTGAAAGTGAATTTATTCCTGAGCTCATGGGTTCTTGAGTACTGTGTATGAATTATTTGCATACAAAATTCGGTCACTTAAGAAGTTTATTGTACAATTTAAGTGGATGGGTCTGGGTCTCTTCCCAAAGTCCAGGCCTCTCCTCTTACCCTGAGCAACATAGTAAAAGGAGAGGCCTTGATGCCAGGTCTATATTATAACCCCTGGTCTCTTGTCGCTGTGTCCTCTGCTCCCTAACATGGTGGCCTGGTTTTGTCCCCAGATAACACCTACCATTCTGTGTCCACTGTACACATTCCTGGTCTGAGATCTGAACCTGAACCCCCATAAACTGTAAACTGCTGTTGCTTGCTGCTCTGTAATCTCTAGAGTTGCTCCTCTTTGGCTCCCTGTCCCTTTGATTTCCCCTGGTTTCCAGTCACAGCCATGTGCACAAGGGTGAGCACTTTTGCTGTCGTGCTGTCTGTCTGGGCACAAGTGAGGTGACGAAGTGTGAGATGCTTCGCTGAGGACTTCCTTTCATCTTTGACTCTCTTCCGCCTTCAGCTACCCCATTATCTGTCTTCACTGGATACCAGTTTTGTGGACAAAATTTAAATGACCAATTAAGTTCGCTTACCTGGTGCGTCTCTTCCACGTCTATCATTACTATAAACAATGTGCAGATAATTCAAACAGCATTAGGATGGCTTGAGTGTGCCTTGGGAGAACTCCCAAAAAACTAGTATTTAAATAGTAAAGATATCCATGACAATCAGACTCTCATTTGGGAGAACATTATGAGGAGATGCTGTTAGTGAAGATTTGCTAAGTTGGGTTGAGTTTCCAGAAACCAAAAGAAACCCGGGGAACAAGACGATGAGAGAAAGAATGACTTCTTATTGAATTGACTGCAAAGTAAACTATATGCGCAGTGTTTTTCAGTTTGAAATTTTTTTAATAGTGCAAAATTGGGAACACCATCAGTTCCTTTATGGGAAGAATTGTATCTTGTTCAATAACACAAATCTGATACTAAGAAGACCATCTGCGTATGTTTATTGAACTAAGCAACATAAATTTCTGGCAAAAGGTAACTGACTAATTTGATTTTATAAATTTGATGAATTTTCCCAAAGGCATTAGTTTATCAGATTAGTTTGGAATTTACCAACTGCAGTGACAAGTTCAGATGAACTGGAAATTTGCATTTACTCTTTTCACATTACAAGCTTATAGGAAGCTTGTAAACACTGGTGTTCTTGAAGGAGCTTGGTGGTCTCATGGCTGATGTCACTGCAATGCCTAGGTTTTTCTCTCAAACACACAAAATGAGCTCCAGTGAGCCAAGTGGTACATCTACATTTAAGGCAAGAATAAGAAGGGATGTGTGTGTGTGGGGGGGGTGGAATGGGAGGGGGGAGTGACAGAATCTATTGCTTTCTTGAGAAAAATAAACACCCATCCTGCTCTGACACCTCCCTCACCATGAGTCTCCTCTCATTTTTCTTTTTTGTTTACTAGAACTTAGTTACATGATCCTATGCCCCTGCTAACAAGGAAGTCTGGGAATAACAGGAAACGGGTTTGTGGTGACTGATTTAAACCAGTGATGCTTTATCATGAGACTGTTATAGCTCAAATATAATTGAATTTCTTGGTGAAAGGTGGGAAAATGGCAAGTAGGACGATGACTATGAATACTGTGTGTCATTGTAGAAATGCTAATGACAGGAGGAAATGAGAACAGCAGAGTAAACAATTGTATTCACCCTGTGAGCACCTATTAATGTAAATTACCAAAAATTCGAAACAGTGCTTATAAATGCACATCACCTATTTTAATTCTTATAACAGTTCTTTGAGGGAGAAAATATTGGTCTTCCATTTTATAAACGAACAAACAAAGATTTTGAGAGATTAGGTAATTTGGTGAAGGTCACAGAGCTTAAATGGTCCATCAGGAAAACAAATTAGGTTTTCTGATTTCCAATCCCTGACTGCTTCTTCTTTTTTAAAAGGATTTGTGTTCAGAATGACTTTTTATGTAACATTGTGATAGTGCTCAGTAAAGGCTACAAAGAGTGTTATGGATAAGTGAACATAACTAATGGGCTGGATTATAAATAGAAATAGGTTTTTTTCTTTTACATTTAATTCTTTTATGAACAGCAGAAGCGTCTTGTGGGGTGTTGGACGAGGTCATGAAACATGGCAGGTCATGTTCCTCAACCTTTCTCTGACTACATATTAATTACCATATTAATCACAGTGGCTCCCCTTCCAATTTAGTTTCCTTACTATGGATCCCCCTGTCCTGAGGTGGCATCCCATCCTACTGGTTGGCTCTCTGACCATTAAGCAATATTTATGCAATTTTTATCTGTGGTCTCCTTGGACTATCCTGGAGGCTCACGGGGGCGGGGGGAGGGGGCATTAAGAATACTGATTTAGAGGATGTGTTCTCTGGTTGGCTTATAATCTTGGCAGTCAGAGGCTCCTTACACCCCTGCAGTTCCCTCCTTGGACTACAGGTTCCACCTACCACTCCTGTGTGGGTAGCTTCTATAAGGATATAGTTTTATCTTATAAAAGAATACAGGCTTAAAAAAAATACAGGTTTTGTTTCTTTTAACCACTATCGGAAATTAGAATATTTCTATGAAACTTTGCATTAGTGAACATGGTATAAAGCAAAGAAGTATTTACCATTAACTTATCACCGTATCACTGTCATCCCGTTGCTCATCGATTTACTCGAGCGGGCACCACTAACGTCTCCATTATGAGACTTGTTGTTACTGTTTTTGTCATATTGAATATGCCATGGGTAGCTTACTAGGCTCTGCTGTGTGGGCGGGATACTCTTGGTAGCTTGCTGGCCTCTCGGAGAGGGGTGGAGGAATCGAACCGGGGTTGATTACACGTTTGCCGCGTGTAAGGCAAACACCCTAACTGTTGTGCTATCACTCCAGCCATTAACTTATATGAAAAGAAATTGAGCATTGCTAGATGCAATCACCTATGAAATCATACCAAATGACACATTCGTATAAAGTAAAAGTCAGAATAAGATACATACAGGCCGTATAAAGTAACTGTTGGGAAGGAGCTCGGTAGTGCCGTCGTGCTTTGTGTGGTTTGAGCTGCCTCTAAAATGACCACACAGTGAATGATAATATGACTTCTGCTTTGGTTTTCTGCTGTAAAAATGAAATCCCCTTCAGATTTCTTTTAGCCAACAAAAACAAGCACTAAAGTTGTATTTTCACAAAAGTGTACTGGCATATGTCAAACATGTTACAGATGTATAGGTGACAGAATACTGGTTAAGGCCTTTACATAAACCCAAGATTCTGGTGGACAGGTGAGATTGCCAAAGACAGACATCCTGATATTAGTAAATAATCTTGCCTCTTAAAACTGCCACCTACCAATTTAGAGTGGTCAACTTCTTTCTTCAGTCTCATCTTGCCCTCTGTGTAGTTTTAAATTTTACTCAGGGGACTCCTGAGGTGTGAAACAATTCTTACTGATGTAAATTGCAGGTTATAAAGCACATGTATGTTTAGCCTTAATATGCAATAGTTAACAGTTCCCAAATTTGTTTTCATTTACCATCCAGGTAAATTAAATTAAGTTTACCATCAGGTAGGGGAATTCTGTGGTTTTATATCCTTTGCAGTATTTGGCACTATTGATCTTTTCATTTTTACCAAGTCATTGGCTGTGTAGTGGTGGTAATTTATTTGGATTTTATTTTGCAGTTATAATTTGCTAACTAATTGAGGGGAACACCATTTGGTGGCTGTTATTATGGTTTTTGAAGCACACCTGGTGGTGCTCAGGACTTACTTCTGGTTCTGTGCTTAGGCATCCCTCCTTGCAAGGCACAGGGGACCATACTGGGTGTAGAGATCAAACAGCCAAGTTCAAGGCAATCCCCTTATCTGCTTGGACTATCTTTCTAGCTACACCATGAACATTTTTTTTCATATGGTTCATATTGGTTATTTTAATATCCTTATTGGGAAGTATCTGTTCAAGTATTTTGTACAGATGCTCTAGCAATAGCACAGCAGGTAGGGTATTTACCTTACATGAGGCCAAACAGGGTTTGATTCCCAAAACACAAACACACATTTTGGGATGACTTAGTTTACTAAAGACATAGAGATCAACAATAGGTACATTTAAAAAATAGCTCATTATCACTTTTTGTCTGGAAAAATGCAAATAAAATGATAATGAGATGTGAAATACATTAAAAAAAAAGCCAGAAACAAGTACTAGTGAGTCTGTGAAGGAAAAGGAACCCTCATATACTACACTTTTGTTTGGATTGTAACTTAGTTTAACCTCTCTGGGAAGTAGCATAAAGATTTCATCAAATATTAAAATTAAATATATCATCTGATTTAATAATTTTATGCCTCAGTATCGATCTGAAGAATACAATAATATAACCTGAAAATATATAGGCATACCTATGTTTCTTGTAGAGCTATTTATAATAGCCGAGATAGGAAAACAACCCAAGTGCCTAGTGGAAAAATGAATGAATAAAGACACGATATATTATATACACAATGGAATACTACATAGCTATAAGAAAAGATAAATTCTTTCCTTTTGCCATAAATGTGTAGAACTGAATGGGAATCATACCAAGCAAAATAAGTCAGAAGAGAGAAAAAAAACGTAATGATCTCGTATACAGATACAAAGAATCCAAGAAGCAGGGGAACAAAGACAAATTAAACAACCTCTGATTTCTGACCACATAATGGGGCTTATCAAAGGCAGAGAGGATAGGGGTGTGGGTATTGAAAGGGTAGAGACTGGTCCAATGGATGTGATGGAAGGATATTGATACTTTAGTGGTAGGCAAGGTGCAGTAACATTTTAAAGAGATGAAGTTATACCTCTAAGACATGTACAATCTTATAAACAAACCTGTGTTCTCTTCACTGTATCACTGTCATCCCGTTGTTCATCGATTTGCTCGAGCAGTCACCAGTAATGTCTCCATTATGAGACTTGTTACTGTTTTTGGCATATTGAATACTCCATGGGTAGCTTGTCAGGTTCTGCCATGCGGGCAAGTTATTCTTGGTAGCTTGCTGGGCTCTCCAAGAGGGACAGAGGAATCGAAACCTGGTCGGCCACACACAAGGCAAACACCCTACCTGCTGTGCTATCACCCCAGCTGTGTTCCCTTAATTAGACAAAATGCAAGTTAAATAAATTGGAGATGTCTTTTTCTCATTGAGTTTTCTTACTATTTGTATGATGCTTAAATAAATATATAAATTCTCACAGGGATCTGCTATCCTATTTATAATGCAAATATCTCTTGAAGTTCTTTGCTACTAAAGCTACTTTACAAGTATCAGCCTTCTATTCTTTGACGATTACTAGCAAACTCCTGCTAAGGTGTACCATAAAGTGTAACATGATGAATGTTCCCTTTTATTATTAATTATTTCTTTTGAAAGCACATATAAACTTACTTTTAGGAGGTCTTTTCACATCAGTATTAATGACATATGTCCAATTGAATATTAATTTTTTGTGTTAAGAAAGTATATGTATTACATGTACCACTTGGTTCTAAGTATGTGATTGTGTTTATAATAGGTTTGTATCATAGTGCATAGTTGAAACTCAATATCCTGTTGTCCAATCTAATTATATTTTTACATTTAATATTTTCTTATTTGGATAATTTTAGGAACTGATTTTTTGACTTATTTTTATCTTATTTCATCTGAACTTCAGCTGCAGATGAAATGATAAATGCAATGCAATTTCTATTTTATTTTATTTGTAACTTCAGCCTCTAAGCACATAAAAATTAAAATGAGTGCTGAGGAATTTATCAGGTGGCATTTACTATGAGTGGAAAGAAATTATTTTTCAAGAGTTTTTATTATAATGTTTAAATTTATAAATATTTTGAATTTTTGAAATAAAACACTTAAAAAGTGAATGACAATGATATGACACATTTATTATATCTTAATCCAGGTCTATAAATATACTATTTCCTCTGTGAGAATATTATTCATTAAAATATATCATGTTTTGTCAGATTATCTCCTATATATTTTTGGCAATCCTTTGTCTATTTTAAATTATATTTAGCATCTATAAGGCAGCATATCTGAATAATGCAATTAAGTTTTGCATGTTCTTTTAAACTTTATGTTAATATGTCTCCTATTGTAAGAGTCTTTCTTGGGCTCAGCATTGTTTGAACATGAATTCATGTTTATATTTATTTTTCACGTATGCCATTGATGGGGTTGTATAACTACTAAATCTATTTATTTTACTGTTAATGGATTTTCGGTTGTTTCTGGTTTAGGCAAACAGTAGTATTATCAACATTATTAACATTCAGAGATAGGGATCTCAGTGGAAATCTGTGTAAAATGGGAGAATATGCCTAAAAAAATAGAATCACTGGTTATAAGCATCTTCAGTGTATCAAGATAATGCTATATATATTTCTCCCAAGAATTTAAGAAAGATAATAAAATGGGCAATTTTGAATGATTTCTGGTGAAAGCTTAAGTTTGACATTAATTCTGAAGGCAAGGGATCTAATATAGGATAAAAGTGTATTATTTTAGCTGTCTGTTATTTTAGTTTATTATTTAGTTTATTATAAACATCCTCGGAGGGGATGGGCTTTAGCTTCCCTCTTCGCCCTGAGCAGAGTTCCCGGTGGCCAAAGACCACCCAAACCTAGCCACAGCCATGCTCAAGGCCCCTCTCCACACATTCGGACAAGGCTCACGCATGAAGATACCGGCAGAGGAACCCAGGTGTATGTAATCCCATCAACAGCCAACATCCATAGACTTAAAAGCAAGCTCCCAGAAGCCATATCTTATAACCTACTTTTCCCTCTGGGAGAAACTGGCAAGCTACTGAGAGCTTCCTGCCCACATGGGACAGCCTCTCAAGCTTCTCATGGTGTATCCACATGCGAAAGCCAGTAACAGGTACATCTCATTCCCCTGACCCTGAAAGAGCCTCCAATGCGGCATCGTTGGGAAGGCTGAGAAGAGAGAGGCTTCTAAAATCTCAGGGATAGGACGAATGGAGAGGTTACTGAGACCGCTTGAGCAACTCAACGATTAACAGGATTTCGTGATCATGATCGTGATTTAGTTTATTATTTCAGTTTATTATTTCAGTTTATTATTTCAATGATGGAAATGTGATCTTCTTGGAAGAATATGAGATTATGAGATAAAACTGTATAATTGATCTATAAGTTCTTCTGTTAAGGAGAAACCCACCTCAAATTCTAAACTGCTGTTTTGGCTCTAAGCCTACACTCAGTTTTATCATCTGGGAAATGTGTTAACATACACCAAGGTGTAAGGGAGACTAAAGGACCTATTGAATATAAAGTGTTTTTCATAGTGCCTAGGTCATGGTAGGTTCTTTCTCTCTAGGAGGGAAAGTGTCATTTCATCTTTGTGCTCAATCTTTGTTCCCAAAATATATGTGTGAGACCTTAAGATACATTTATGTTTAGGGCCATATCTGACCTGCCCCAAACTCTTGTATTCTTATACTCATTTCTTTAGGAGAAAGCAGCTTACAATTTTACAGAATAACTATTGATAAGTTTCACGGTTCCTGAAAGGTGACCAGTATCTAGTAGACTAAAGATACTTCCCAAATAGATAAAAATATGATACGCTACAAAGTGCAATAATGATTGTTCTTCCTTTGTATGAATGCGTGTATAAGCAAGTTTTTTTTAAGTTCAAGCAAGTTTTTCTAAGTTCAAGAAAAGTTTAGTTTCACCAAATTGGTTTGTGTGTGTATGTGTGTTCTATAGTTTCTAACTCCTCTACTGTGCTTGTCACATTGGTATATGTGTGCTTAGAAGGAATAATAAAAGGAACAAAAGCATAAACATTATCATAGCAAATTTTGGGGAATTTCCTATAATTTTATAGAATTTTTTATTCGTATATTAAAATAGTGGTAAGTTGTGAGTGCAAATTCACCTAGATCTTGAGGACACTATGTTTTAGGAAAATTCTTTCCCTATAATGGACCACTTTGGGCCATACCCTCATTCTTATGTAGTAGCTATTAACGTCTACATTAGAAGGCTGAAAATTAGTATCTATAGAGTATTCTTGCATACTCTTAGAGTATCTGCCATTCTTCTTCTGTGGTTTTATTTCTTAGGACTCTTATCAAACAGAGTCCCTTATTATTATTACCATTATTATTATTATTATTATTATTTGCTACATGGGCTGGTGCGATAGCACAGAGGTTGGGTGTTCGCCTTTCATGCGGCCGACCCAAGTTTGATTCCTCCACCCCTTTCAGAGAGCCCGACAAGCTACCAAGAGTATCGAGCCCTCGTGGCAGAGCCTGGCAAGCTACTCGTGCATATTGGATATGCCAAAAACAGTAACAATAAGTCTCTTAATGAGATATGTTACTGGTGCCCGATCGAACAAATCAATGAGCAACGGGATGACAGTGACAGTGATTATTTGCTACCTACAAGTCTGGGGCTTAGATGGGGAGTGGTGGTAGAGATGAGGGTGTAAGGTTGTGGTAAGGTTTATCTCCCTTCTATGTTTGCAGAAAATATCATCTTGACTTGGATGATACATCAATTTACAAAATCTATCTACAAAACCAGACGTAATCACAAGATATTCCAAAAACTTTAAAGTAAGACCGTTAGAAATCAGTGGACCAATTCATGTATTTTAAGACTATTAATGTGATTATTTTGGGGCCTCTCAAAGGTGCTCAGGAGAGTTCCCAGAGAAATCTCAGCAACCAGGCAGGAGGTCATAACTCTATGTTGCTAGGAATTACTCAGACGACCCCAGTGTTACTAGAAGCCCCCCCCCCCCAGCCATGATGCTTGGGAATCTTGTGGTCAGCGAAATAACTGTCACAGGCAAGGCATGTACCTGAGTCTCTCTACTACTTCTCTTTCCCTATTAAAGTGATTTCTTCCCTTTGCTTATTTCATATAGATATTTTAAACATGACAGTCTATTCCAAAGTCTTATCCACTTACTGTGAGGCTTAAGTATACTGCATTTAATTAGGGGTAGGCAGTGTACTTCCCATATGTCAAATGAGGGGCATAGTCTGCTTCTGCCATCCCCATGGTTTCTTCCATTGCTCAGATTTGAGGATGCTAGTTTTACATATCTCCCTGTTTAGTGTGACAAGGGGAAATTGAGTTTAACATAAAATTGGCTTGCTACAAAGACTCGGGTAATTAAGAAATCTTCATTATCTTGGCAAAACCTTTTTAGCTCACTATATTTTGCCTTAATTATGGTAATAATAACAAAGTCACTGAACTTAGCACCTTTCCATTAAGTGCCTCCAAATGTTTTATTCAGAAGCACAGTGATTCTAAAGAAGGTTATATGTAATGTGCTCTCTGCATGATGAAGCTTATCATTTCGTTAGATCATATCACTTTTGAGTTAAAGGTGAAAATTAGGTATGGAAACATTGACTGTTAATTCAGTATATGCCATTATGAAAGCCTATATAAAATCGAGTTGTTAATTTTCTCATAATGATCTAGGTACTTGGTGTTTTGGCATGTTTCCTATTAACTCTTAGCAGAGGTTAAGTGTTAATGGTCTTTCTTATTCTTATGTGTTTAAGCAAATGTCATACATGTAGTACAATTTTTCCTTGTGGTGTAGTGTTCTATGCAATTGTGACCAATGTGATGCAGAGTTGTGTATCCAGAACAGTTATGCTATAGAATGGCCCCTTACTCTTCAAATCCCTGAATTTCTTCTTTGTAATCCACTTCTTTCTCCAGCTCTAAATTCTGACAGTCTGTTTTCTGTGCCTATAATTGTGCTTGTTCTGGATATCATATAGTAAAATCATACAGGGACCAGAGAGAGAATACGGGAGGTATGGCACTTGCCTGTGACTATGACTCCTGTGACCAGGTTCAAATCTCCAGCACCGTATATGGTTCCCTGAGTACTGCCCAGGGTCAATCCTGAGAACAGAGCCAGGAATTGCCTCTGAGCTTTGCTTGGTGTTGCCCAAAAACAAAATAAGAACAAATAAAATAAAATATTGTACTAGTAATATGAGTCTGGTTTTTGCTTCATAAGATGAATTTGAGTTTCATCTGGTGTATTGTGTGAATCAACATTCTTTTTCTGTGAGTCTTTATTCTTTTTCTCCAACCTTGTCTTATTTTTCAAGCTTTTGTACATACCCCAGCAATACTCAGGGGTTACTCCTAGTTTTGCACTTAGAAATCACTCCTGGTAGTGCTTGGGGGATCATATTGGATGCCAGCGATCTAACTCAGGTAGGCCTCATGCAAGGCAAGTGCCCTCCCCACTGTACTATTTCTCCAGCTCCTTAATTTTTATTATTTTTTCTTAACTAAACTATATTTAATTTTGTGACTGTATTATAGTTTAAGTTGAAGATGACTCATTTATTTCTAATATTTAATAATGAGAAATCTGTTATGAACATTCACACACAAATTTTTATATGACTAACTTTCATATTTCTGGGTAAATATCTATAAGTGAGATTGCAAGGTTGTACATAGTGCATGTTTAATAGCAAGAAATCACCAAAATGTTATTTGCATGTGGGTATCCAAATATTTTAGCATTGTTTTTTTGTTTTTTGGGTCACACCCGGTGATGCACAGAGGTTACTCCTGGCTCTTGCACTCAGGAATTACCCCTGGTGGTGCTCAGGGGACCATATGGGATGCTGGGAATTGAACCCAGGTCAGCCACATGCAAGGGAAACACCCTACCCACTGTACTATTGCTCCAGTTCCCTATTTTAGCATTGCTACTGAAAAGTCTATCCTTTCTTTATTGAAATGTCTTGCAGTATTGCAAAAAAAAAAAAATCTGATGTTCACATAAGAGCAGGCAACTTTTTCATTCCCTATTCTCTCCTATTGATCTTTGTAGATATCATCTCATGAGTGCTGCATTATTTTAGTAACATTCACATTAAATTAAGTTTTAAAATTAGAAAATTTGGGTCTTTTGAACCTTCCCCCTCTCCCCTCAGTTAATTAGGATAATTTACTAGCCTTGTCTTCCTGTATACTTTTATAATTTTTAGAATCTGATTGCTAATACTTAGACAAGGATAATGGAATTTTTTTCAACTGGGGTTGCAATTACTCCATAAATTGCATAGTTAAGAACTGGCATCAATAGTGGTTTTTGCAAACCATCGATTTGGTGCATCTCTTCGAAGATACATTTTGGATTTCTTTTATTAATGTTCTGTACTGTTAATAACCTTGCCTCACCTAATTTTTGTTTCACTTACACCTACTTATTTATTGAAAACTATGTAATATTACAAATAATACATTTTAACTACGATTTCAAGTTATTTATTGCTGATATTTATTGTTCTATTGATTTTTATTTGATGATGTTGAATCCAGAAGCTTTGCTAAACTGATTTAATGGTCTAGCAGCTTATTTGTAGATTTCTTTGGGTTTCCTAGTTAAATAGCTATGAATTTTGGTCTTTCAGCACAGTGTTCCTAATTTTTTTTCAGAGGAAAAACTTTTATTCAGTGTAAGTACAATGTTATCTGTAGTACTTCGTAAGCTACTTTTATCACATCTAAGAAGTTCCACATGTCCATAGATGGTTTTTTTTTTTTTACTTCCTGAACAGAACTCAGGGAGCCTTCAGGTCACTCCTGGCAGTATTCTGCCTGGCTGTATGGCAATTTGGATGATTCACTGCTCATGCCCAGCTGTGTGATGCTGCTTCGATCCTGTGATGCTGGTGGCCATCAGGCCATACCTGTGGATCTGGGAGCAGGGGCAAGGCATGTGATGCTTGGGATTATAAAAATGATTAGTTTGTGGGGAAAGGGTGTTTGGGCCACACCCACTGGTGTTTAGGGCTTACTCCTGGCTCTGCACTCAGGGACAGCTTGGGGGACCATATGGGGTCCCAAGGATCGAACCCAGGTCAGCCATGTGCAAGGCAAGCACCTTATCTGCTATACTATCTTGCTGGTCCCAAGACAGTGATTGATTTTCAAATGTAGCTAAATTTGATTGAATAACCTACTTCAAACTTTATCTCCTGGAATAGTTGGAGTGCTAGTCAATTGTAATAGACTCCTATTAGTTCCCTCTATGGCTCATAGAATTTATAATTACCATGTCAAATCTTCTACGAGAATAGCATTGGACCCTGTATTATTTCTTTAATTCATAAACAAGTTTGATTAAATAAAAATGTTCTGGAAAATCAGTTGTTATATAAGCTGCTAAGAAGCATATAAATATAGCCATTGTTTTGATATTATTAAACATATCTATTGGGAGTTTAAAAAAAATAAAAAATGAATGAATGAATGTTTGGTTTTGGGGGCATATCCAGTGATGCTCAGGGTCTAGACTTGGCTCTGTATTCAAGGACCACATGGACTCAGGGCTTATAGGGGTCAGGGACTGAACTTGGTGTGCTGCATGCAACGCAGGCGCCTTACTCGCTATGCTATCTCTCTAGCCCCTCTACTGAATATTAATGATCACCTTTCCATTCTGTTCATTGAGTTATCCTAAACTCAATGTTATTTCTTTGGGTTTCCTAGTTAAATAGCTATGAATTTTGGTCTTTCAGCACAGTGTTCCTAATTTTTTTTCAGGGGAAAAACTTTTATTCAGTGTAAGTACAATGTTATCTGTAGTACTTTGTAAGCTACTTTTATCATATCTAAGAAGTTCCACATGTCCATAGATGGTTTTTTTTTTTTTTACTTCCTGAACAGAACTCAGAGACCTTCAGGTCACTCCTGGCAGTATTCTGCCTGGCTGTATGGCAATTTGGATGATTCACTGCTCATGCCCAGCTGTGTCTATCTATCTATCCTAAAGTTACACCTATCCTAAAGTTCCTGTAATTTTTAAAGTTAAATTTCATCATCTTTCACTCATTAAAACAATCTACTGAAATAGACTCAAAGGCAATGGTACAACAAATGGAAGTCTAAACAATGAAATATAATTACTCATAATGCCATCCAAATCTGACAATTGATATGCTTTTAGCTGCACATATATTGTTTTTCAGTTGTTAATTTATATAATATTCATAACTATTTTAATTAACTCTTAATGTTTTGGCAAAACAATAGTACTTCATTAAATTTTATATGCCATAATTTACACGATTTACATTGTTTCAAGTATTGTCATATATAATTAATTGCACTATACTTATGGATATAACCTTTTTTGTTATTCTGTTCTGCTATTCCTTTAAGTGTACATTTTATAGTAGATTAAAAAATTATTGTACTATCTTACAATGCTATCAACATGTAAGACCAACTCAAAGCAGTATTCCTACTGTCATAGTGTGAATGTTTAAAACTTTGGAACAATTTAAATAACATACTAGGCATATATTGCTATCTTATAGTTGACTATGTTTTTATGAAGTTGAGTATTTTTCATAGATATGTTTACTACTGGACTGGACCGATAGCACAGCGGGTAGGGCATTTGCCTTGCATGCAAGAGACCCGGGTTCAATTCCTCCGTCTCTCTCAGTGAGCCTGGCAAGCTACTGAGACTGTCCCACTGGCACGACAGAGCCTGGCAAGCTACCTGTGGCGTATTCGATATGCCAAAAACAGTAACAAGAAGTCTCACAATGGAAACGTTACTGGTGCCCGCTCGAGCAAATAGATGAACAACGGGATGACAGTGCTACAGTGCTATGTTTACTAGTGTTTCCATTTGTGTGAATAAACTATCCATCTCTTTGATTTTTTAGATTGCGATAAATATTTGGCAAATGAGATTTTATATTTTTCTATTTGCCAACATGAAAAAGTTCTTTATTCCTTGAGTTTATTTTGAAGATTTGTGATCCATTTGGGCAGATTTAATAATATACTCTCAGATTTCTATGTGGAAAAATGATTAAATAAGCAAATAAGAATTAACAAAAAGAGATCTGGAGCTGCTGCTAGTGAAACAGACCCTCTGCTCCTAAAGACTATGATCCAAGAGGTCTTCTAACCCATTTTAACACCCAGAGCAGCTTATTACAGAAATGCATCTAGACTGTGAGCTGTACTATGACTATGTGCCGCCCGGGAAGGGATTTTCCCTCTCGACCCTGTTTTTTTTGCTCAGAAAATGGCGGCGGCAGCATCATCCACGTGGCGAGAGCCACTTCCTAAGACTTCCACCCAGAGGTAGGAACTTTGCAATGTTGTGGCTCATAGGCGATCATGGGAAGGGGGTGGTTCCAGCACACTCTCCGCCCAGATATGATCCGGAGCTGCTGCTCGCAAAACAGACCCTCTGCTCCTAAAGACTATGATCCAAGAGGTCTTCTAACCCATTTTGGCACCCAGAGCGGCTTCTTATAGAAAGGCTCCTAGACTTTGAACTGAACTAAAACATCAGAAATCCAAAACCTAAGAGCTCATAGAATCTTCATTCTCAGCAATGAAAAGAAATTATTAAATGATACCTTTTCAGCAGGCCTGATTGTTGGGGGGAAATTCCAAACAATAATAGTGAGTTCTCTATTGAAATATTGAATGTATTCAAAGTATAGAGAATAAAATGAAGATCATTAGCTACTTAGGTGGGGGCTGGGTGGGAGGGGGGTATATTGGGGTTCTTGGTGGTGGAATATGTGCACTGGTGAAGGGATGGGGTTTCAATCATTGTATGACTAAGACTTATACCTGAAAGCTTTGTTTTTTTTTTTCACAGTGATTCAATATAATAAAATAAGATTTAAAAAAAAGAATTAAAAAAAATTCCAAGGGCAGAGGGTTATTACAAGCTGACTGGTGGGTGACTTGATTTTATTTTTTTCTCATGGTTCTATTGAGAAACTAATGATATTTTATTTTATTTTTCTTTGGCTTTTGGGACATATCTGGTATTCCTCAGTGTCTACTCCTGACTCTGTAGTCAGGGATATTTCTGGCAGTGCTCAGGGCACCTTATGAGGTGCTGGGGAATCAAACCCAGGTGCCGCGTGCAAAGCAAGTGCCCTACCATCTGTACTATTACTCCAGCTCAAGAACTGATGAACTTTTACATAGTCTTATAAAAATGTTTCAAAATTTATCTGCTTTCTGGAATGCTTTGTTTAGTTTTGAAATTTCATGTTTCTTAAAGTTTATTGACAGTCTTGTGCAACACTACATTACCTGAGAGTTCATGAATTTTCAGAATAGTTATGAAACTCTTCTCAAATCTGCTTTAGTAAATTTTTGTTAGAACATTTTCATTTTTTCTAAGTTAAAAATTGACATACAGTTATTCATAGTGCTCTCAGCATTAAAAAGTCTCTAATGTAATTGTAGGTACTGCTCCTTTTAAATCATCTTTTAATTTTTTTACCTTCTTTCTTTTTTTCTGGATTGATCTTCTGAGCTTATCTCTTACAAAGTAGAATTTGCCTTTGGTTATGCTTCCCCAATAACTTGACTTTTCATTACATTTATTTCTGCTTTTAACTTGGTAACTTCCCCCCTAATTTCTTATATCTTATCAATTCATTTCTTTTCTAATGCAAGCTTATTTGAAGTTAAAATTCGTCTTTAAGGGGCTGGAGTGATAGCACAGCGAGTAGGGCGTTTTGCCTTGAACTAGACCAACCCCGGTTCAATTTCCAGCATCCCACATGGTCCCCTGAGTAAGGCCAGGAGTTATTCCTGAGTACAGAGCCAGGAGTTAACCCCTGTGCATTGCCGGGTGTGACTCAAAAGCAAAAAAAAAAAAAAATTCGTCTCTAAATACCATGTTATCAATACTCACAAGTTATGACATGGATATTTTCTTCAAAGTATTTTATTTTTATTATTTTTATTTTTGTTTTGGGATCATACCTAAAAATATTCAGGACTTATCCCTGGTTCTGTGGTCAGGGATCACACCTGGTGGGGCAAGGGGAACATATGTGGTGCTGGGACTTGAATATGGGTCAGCTATGTACAAGGCAAGTGTCCTACCTATTACTCTGGCCCCTGCTTTCCCAAGTATTTTTAATATCTCCATTATGATTTGCTTTTCTACTTTTCAGTTATTTAAAATAGATATCTTAAAATTTCCAAATATGTGAAAATTTAAACATTTTAATTTTTATTATTGGGCTGGAGCGATAGCACAGCAGGTAGGGCGTTTGCCTTGCATGTGGCTGACCTGGGTTCAATTCTCCATGGCTCTTGGAGAGCCTGACAAGCTACCAATTATCCCGCCTGTATGGCAGAGCCTGGCAAGCTACCCGTGGGGTAGTCGCTATGCCAAAACAGTAACAAGTCTCACAATGGAGACGTTACTGATGCCCGCTCGAGCAAATCGATGAAAAACAGGACGACCATGCTACAGTGCTATTATTTGTTTTTAATTGTGTTTTGGAAAAAAATAATATGATACTACAATTTAAAGAATCTTTTGTGATTTAATTTATGTTTAGCATTTCTAAGCAGTGGTTTTTTAAAATGTCCTAGTATATGTGGCAAATATATATATATATATACATGTATATATATATTTTAAAATTTAGGTATTTAATTAAATTACTGTGAGATACAGTTATAAAAGATGTATATTTTAAATTGATTGTATATTTTAAATTGATTTTAAAGGATGTATAAATTTAAATTGATTTTTAAGTAATGGGCATATAAACTTATTTATATGCCATTACTTAGTTGTTTTTTATCACAATTTTATCATCTTTATTATTCTCTGCCTGATGTATCATTAATGTGAGAAGTGTTTTGAAATTTTCTATTGTAAGGGCAATTAAAAATTATCTTTTAATGCCATTTCATTAGTTCATCTATTTTTCAATATATCAAATATTTGACATAAGCTCATCATATTTGCAAGATCTTGGATGAAAAATTCTATTATAACTTATGCTTGTGGTGAATGTAACTATTACCCCTCTATCACCACCAAAGTTCCCAAACGACTCCATCATTGTCCTATTAATCCACATCTTTTTCGACGCCTGATTTTTTTCCTGCCACCTCCCCTCCCCTTCAGTAATTGTATTGGTTTTTGCTGATGCATTTTGCAGCATTTTTATTAGGTTGATGCAACTTTAGAACTACTAATTTTCTATGTTAGTAGACATCAGTATTAGTGACATCCAATAATAATGGTATCCTCTTAAAATTTATTCTTTTTGATAGTAATGTGTCTATACAAACTAACGGTACTGGGTTTTCCTGCTATATATTTTTAGAATTGAAATTAATACAACCACAAAAATTTGGCTATTTAATCCATTGTTATTATTGATATATTAGAACTACTTGGGGGTGGGGAGGGTGTTTGGGTTAGAACCAGTGGTGGCCAGGGCTTATTTCTGGTACTGTGAAGGGCTCACACCTGGTAGTGGTTTGGGGTCATATGCAGTGCCAGGATTAGTCACAGGCATGGCAAGCCTCTTACCTCTGTGATAGCACCTGGTTCTCTAGAACTGCTTAATTTTAGTTTGTACTTACTGCTTTAAAAAAATTTCCTTGTGCTTAGTTTTTTGAGCTAAATAATTTCAAGATCTATAATCTGACATTCTATAATTCTATAAAGAAGATAAAGCTCAGTGAATATAATGTTGATTCAAGCGAGGTGTTGACTAGAAACTAGTGTGAGAGATAGGTCAGGGATGCTCATTTGTGCTCCTTCTTGAAGGATAGATTTTTAATTTAATAAAAAAGATAAAAATTGACAGTAAGGAAACAAGATGACAAATTTATGCATAAATATGGTAGTTTGTTCAATAAAACATTATAAACAAGTATATGAATTTTGGAGTAGAAAAAAATTGGAAAGTATGCAAGTAAATTGTTCCATCTCATCTGTGAGAGGAGAAACACTTAATGATTTGCATGGTAGGGAAAGACACAGAATCATGATTGTAAGAATGAGTAGGGGATAGCTCAAAGGGGTATCTCATGCCTTGGCCTCTACCCGATATCCTGTCCCACGTTCTTCTACCTACCTTAAGACACTGCCATGTATAATCCTGGAGACCCAAAACAGTGCCAGGTGTGACGGTCAAGATCCCCAGCAGTGCCATGCAGAGTAGTATAGTCCATTGTTGGCCAAAGCATTCAACTATCAGATCCTTTCTTTCTGCCTAGTATCTTTGTGAGAGGTTCCCAGACCTTGGAGCACTTAGAAGCCCACCGCCAACCCTGCCCTCCAAAAAAGAATGAGCATGAAGAAATATTTAGATGTATCTTTTTGATGTAATACCAGGGATTAGAGAAGTGGCTTTAAATCTGGCATTAGACTCTTCATAATATGTGGTAACTGCAAAATAAAAAATAAAGATTATGCATTTCATGCTATTTTGATGTGGGAACAGGCAGTTGGAAGTAGTGTTGGGTACAGGGAAACCAGCGTATTTTTGGCCACTGAGATCTGAGCTTGGTGATCATGTCTACAGACATGATCTACAGACATAATATCCTAGCTGTTACAGTCTTCTGGCCTGAGTCTTCAGGTGCTATCCATGGCCTTCCAGTGGGAGAGATGACCTCTGTGAATTGTTAATTGGAAAACTCAGTGTAAACTTGACTTCTGGCACCATCACACAGTTTTGTAAGTTAGGGCAAAAGTTGTCATATACAGTGTCCTACAATGGTTGTCATTCTGAAAGAAGAGAATCAAAAGTGCTCATTAAGAAATTTCATTCATAGGAGGACAAAGTTTGTGTTTCCTCATTTACATTCTGTCTTTCATTGGATGATAAGCTTGTTCATGACCTTTCCATTAAACACAATTTATGAGTGGAAAAGAAATAAATGACTAATAATTTACAAGGATTATGAGGCAAGATTTGAGCAATGCGTTCTATAGCTTTTGTTCTTGACATCAGCAATAAATCTGCATGACCCAATTGCTCTTCTCCCAGGGAGCGAAATGATGAAAAGATATCTCTCCTATATTAGCCATCTGAATGCAGCAGCAAAGTGGCACTGTACTGAGGACTGACAGGTGATCCCAAAAGCTAGTGTATGGTTCGGTTCCACCAAAGATCCCCTCCTTCTAGTATCAGTGGAAGGAAACTGGTTAAGGCATACGTTTCTGTAATTTTCCTTTGTTTGCACTTGCAGTATTGTCATTCTATCAGAAAGGAAAGCAGAATCACATAACGTGATGTTCTGCTGTCAAAGCACCTTAAAAAAAAGTCACAATGATTAAAGGGCTTTCTACTGGCTTGTAGTTAGACAAATTGACCAGTGAATAGGCTAGAGGATCCAAACTTTCAACTACATAAACAGCGTACAATTAACTCTCATATTGTATCTTTCAGTTGTATATTTAAGGTAATTAAATATACAAACACTTTATAAAGCTGTCAATATTACTTCACCTGTATCTGGACTGTAATACATTTTTGCAAAGAATTTTGTAGGATAAACGCAGTAGTAAAAAATACTTTCGTGAATAACCTGATTCTAAAATTACTGATTTAGTTCTAGTTTTCACTTTTTGAGATAACGTTTTTTGGACTCCACGCCAGGCTGTTTTCACTTGGGGAGCCCCAGGGGTGTTTGGGTGAGAACCCTCCTCGTCTCAAGGGACCCAGCCCTAGCAGCCAACCTCCACTACCCAAATGCCGCCATGCTCCAGGATGCTTTCCGGACACACATTATAAGACACTTCCTATGCATTTTTCATAATTACCACACCATATTTGAGGGAGTTCAGACAGTAGGCAACAAATCATAGAGAGTAATATATATATATGCACATATATGTATGTATATATATATCACTGTCACTCCATTGCTCATCGATTTGCTTGAGCTGGTACCAGTAACATCTCCATTTTTTTTTGAGACTTGTTGCTACTGTTTTGGCATATTGAATATGCTACAGGTAGCTTGCCAGGCTCTGCCATGTGGGCGAGATACTCTCAGTAGCTTGCCGAGCTCTCCGAGAGGGGCAGAGGAATTGAACCCGGGTCGACTGCGTGCAAGGCAAACGCCATATTGCTATGCTATCGCTCCAGCCCTATATATAAAAATATATAACATATATATTTATATACATTATATAAACATATATAAATATATATGTATAAATATATATATTTATACACACACATACCTTTCGGAGAGCCTGGCACACTACCGAAAATATCCTGCCCGCTCAGGCAGAGCCTGGCAAGCTACCGAATACCGTGGCGTATTTGATATGCCAAAAACAGTAATGATAGGTCTTTTCCCCCTGACCCTGAAAGAGCCTCCAAACGTTGGGAAAGACGAGTAAGGAGAGGCTGCTAAAAATCTCAGGGCTGGGAGGAATAGAGATGTTAGAGATGTTACTGTTACCCGCTCGAGTAAATTCATGAACAGTGGGATGACAGTGATGCAGTGATACAGTGATCAATTTTTGACTTTTGTGTTGGGACAAGTTGTCTGATCTTTCTAGTTTACAGTCTGTGAATTGGGAATGACCCTTGAGCCTATCTTATTGTGATCATTTCAGATTTAAAATAAATGATGCTTGCTAAGTGCTTTCTGCAATATTCGACTTGTAGGAATTCCTCAAGTATCCATAGAAGGCAGTATAGCTGGGTGTTTAAGATTTAAGACTCTGGAGTCGGACTTCATGGATTCAAATTCTTGTTCTTTCACTTAGTCCTGGTATAACTTTTGGGTGTGCAGTGGTGTTTGGGCCACACCCAATGGTGCTGAGGAGTAAAGCCTGGTGGTGCTCAGAGAACCATATGCATTGCTAGGGTTGGAATGAGGTCAGCAGCTAGCAACACAAGTGCCTAAGCCCCTATCAGTACTATCCCACCCTTTACTATGTAAGTGACCTTGCTCAAATGTAACTTTGGGCAAGTTACATTTCCTCATTTGCAGTAATAGTGAAAAAATAAAGATTGTCACAGTATATGGTGATTGAAATAATAATAAAATCTTTATGCTGCCAAGACTAAATGTAATAGTAGGTAAAGCATCCAATGTAATGTCTCTTTCATAACCACATCTTTGTCATTTATTATTTATTGTTAATTCATATGTTGGAACAAGAAGAAAAAACGTACCTATGTAATGTAGAAAAATTATATAAAAATTTAGAGGGGAATATCAAGCAGAAGATATATTAAAGTATGTTTAATATATAAACCTTAGAACAATTTTGGGGGGTTAAAATATCTACTGAGAATGTTGGCGATAAATTCTCTTAGCTTCCTTTTCTGTAAGTCATTCTATTTTACTTCCATTTTTCAGGAATATTTTCACTAGACATACAGCTCTTGGTTGACACTTTTTCTTTTAGACCTTAAATATATCATTCTTTAATTTTCTGGCCTTCATTGATTCTGATATAAGTCAGCTCCCCTTTTCTTTTTTATTACTCTCCTGTAGGCAATATGTTTCCTCCTCATTTTAAAACTCATTGTTTTAGAGATCTTTATCTTGGTTTTCAAGAAGTTTAATGCTGATGAACATAGGCAGAATTTTCTTTTTAGTACCTTGATTGAAGTTCACTGACGTTTTGAAGGTGTGGGTTTCCTTGATTAAATTTAGTAAAAATTTGGCCAAAATTTTAAAGATTTTTTTTCTATCACACATTCCTTCCCTTTGCTTCCAAGATTCCAATTACATGAATATTGTGGAACTTGATATTCTTTCGGATGTGACTGAGTCTTTGTTGGCTGCAGATTTTCGCGTAAATCTTTCCTTTTTATGCATGTATGATTTTCATTAACCATCTTTAAGTTAATATGTCTCTGTGTGATCTTTAAGTCTCATGTAGTATCTATTTTTTTGTTTGTTTTATTTGCTTTTGCAGTCATCCTTGGTGGTGCTTGGAGACTGCTAGCTTGGTGCTGAAAGATCACTCACAGCAATGTTTGGGGAACCATGAAGTGCTGAGGAAACAGCATCTTAGGACTCCAGCATATACACTATGTACTCTACCCTTCAAGTTATTTATTTATTTATTTATTTAAGGTTTAAAACATTTTGTTTTCAGGGGAGCCACACCTGGAGATGTTCATGCATTATTCCTGGCTCTGTACTAAGGAATGACTCGTGGCAGTTGTCATGAGACCAGATGTGGTGCCAAGGATTTGAACCAGTCTTGGCAGCTACAGCTACATGTGAGGCAAGTGCCTTATGACCTGTATTATCTCTCCAGTACATATCCTTGAGTCTTTTAAGGTTAAGATTTAAGACTCAAATCCTTGAGTCTTTTAAGTTTAAGTTTTTTTTTCTTGCTTTTTGGGTCACACCAGGCGATGCACAGGGGTTACTCCTGGCTCTGCACTCAGGAATTACTCCTGGCAGTGCTGGGGGACCATTTGGGATGCTGGGAATCGAACCCGGGTCGGCTGTGTGCAAGGCAAACGCCCTACCCACTGTGCTATTACTCCAGCCCCTTAAGTTTAAGTTTTGACTTCAGATAGTGTATTGCTTAGTTGTTAGATTTTTTAAAAAGAATTTTGCACCCTCCCTATAAAATTCTCAACCACTTCACATTTGTTTTCATTTTCCTATAATCTTTAACATTCCCATTTTAGTTATATTAATATTTAATATTATGTCTGGAAAGATTGGCATCTGGCTGATTTCTGAATGCAAACTTCCTTTTTATCTAGATCTTTTCCCCTCAATTTCCAATTACTCTTATAGTTTCACACTCCTTTACCTGGATTCTTAGGTCCAAGACAAGACAAAACAAAACAACCCTTGCCTTGATATGCAAATTCTAACCATCCCATCCTTGCAGCTATGAAGCACCCTCTGGAATTAGCCATAAGATAATGGATCTTACCTAATATAGAGTGAAATTTTCAATAGTTCTCTCCTCCATTTTCAGCTTGATTTCAGCTGTATTTCTACACCTTCAAATATTGTAGATTTTTACTTTTTTTTTAAATAAAGAATTTTGTAAAGGCATGTGATTGTGCTTGCAAGAGGGTTTGTCTGATTTAGAAACTTCTGCGTTATTACTGGACACCTGCTGTTAAATAATTCTTTATATATAAGGTATTTAGATTAATAAAAAAGGTTCTTTTGTAAAGAACACAAGACAATCAAACTTAAGCAGGACTGGATCATGGAATACACAAGTACTTTAAGGATTTTCAAAAACATTAAACTATCAGATTTACCAGTTACCAACTTAGAATTGGTTTGCTAATAGTTAAAAAATGCCGACTTTCCACATGATTGCTAGACCCAGAAAGATTGTGTATCTTCAGAAGTAGCATTATAAAAATTTAAGAAAATAATTTTTAGAGTCCAGAATTATAGGAAATATTTAATTTTATTATTTTAGAAAACACGAAGTGACCTTTGCTTACTTTCTACTTTCTTTATATCTTAGAGTTAAAAATGATTATTTTTATTTTCTTTTTGAATGCGATTTGTTATTGGAATGTATAAATTTAATTATGGAAAGATAAAGTTTTCATGAACCTGTGTTATTTCTCATCATTATGTTAATATGTTAACTTACTCTTAGGAAGTTAGAGATGCTTCGGAACCTCAAAACTGTTTGTACTCTTGTTTTAATCAATAGTTCAAATAAAGTTCAAACAGTTCACAGAAACTGGTAAAAAAATTATGTTTCAATGTAAGGATAAACTTGCCTAAATCTGACAATAAATAGACTTTAAATAATAAACATGAGAAAAGTGTTCCAACTCTTTAAGTTATATATTTATTGAAGCTCACCCCCAAATTCCTACTAATATACATTTTTCTTGATACCACATTTACAAAGAAAATACAATATTTAATAATTGCACAAATGCAGTTCAATAAACATTCTCAAATACTACTGGCAGAAATATACTTGAGAAAAATTTTTTGGAAAATGAGGGCTTTCAGGGGTTTGTTTTTAGACCACACCCAGCAGTGTGTCTCCTGACAGCTTTCTCCTGTCTCTGTGCTCAGGGATCACTCCTGGTAGGCTGGTAGGAGGGTATGAGGTGCTGGGGATTGGAACCGGGTTGACTGTGTGCAAGGCCAGTGTATTATCTGTACCTACCCACTGTATTATCTCCCTGATCCCAATATATGTATGTGTATACTTTCATTAGAATATATGTATATACTATTATTGGAGTAAAGTTAATTGTAAACAAATATCAACTTTTTTTTTTTTTTTGCTTTTTGGGTCACACCCAGCGATGCTCAGGGGTTACTCCTGGCTTTGCACTCAGGAATTACTCCTGGCGGTGCTTGCGGGACCGTATGGGATGCCAGGGATCGAACCCGGGTCGGCCGCGTGCAAGGCAAACGCCCTACCCACTATGCTATCAGCTCCGGTCCCGTAAACAAATATCAATATTTTAATAATTAAAATTTTTTTAAGCATTCTGATTTACAACATTGTTAATGATTGAGTTTCATGCATACATTGTTCTGCCGCCACAATATACACCAGAGTCTGTGTTCCCAGTTTCCCCTCTTTCATCCTGCCCTCTCTCCCTCCATGATAAACTCAGTCTGTAGAGATTCTGCTGCAGCTGGATATTTGTTATTTCCTTACTTTGTTTCTTTGGATCCCACACAAGAGAGAGATCATTTGGTCCCTTTCCTTCTGACTGAATTCGTCAACATGATACTCTCCAGATTCAAAGTGTCAGCAAATTGCATGATTTTATATTTTCTTATAGCTGAGCAGTATTTCATTGTGTAATACATATGCATGTATACATACAATGATACATAGTATTCTATCTCTGTCTTTCTACCTATCTAGCTATAGTACAGCTTCTTTATCCACTTATCTGGACTTAGACACTTGGTTATTTCTAGATTTAGGCTATTATGAATAGTGATACAGTAAACATAAGAGTGAAGATATTTTTCCAAAATAGAATTTTTGGGGTAGATATCAAGTAGCAGAATTTCTGTGTAATATAAAAACTTAACTCCTTATTTGTTGAGACATACTTATCCCGCTTTCCAAAGGTGTTGAATCAGTTGACTTTCCCACCAGCAATGGATAAGGGTTCCTTTTCCCCACATTCATGCAAACAGTGGTTGTTTTTGTTTTGTGAGATGTGTCATAGATATTTTAATTTGCATTTCCCTGATGAAAATTGATGCACAGCATTTTTTCATATATCTATTGGCTGTATATTTTCTCTTTTTTTAAAAAAAATTTATTAGTGAAACACCATGAGGTATAGTTGTAGACTTATAAAATTTAGTGCCTGTGTTTCAGTTGTACAATGATCGAGTACCCATCCCTCCACCAGTGCCCATTCTCCACCACCAATGATCCCAGTATCCATCCCCCACCCCCACCTCATCCACCCCCTCACCCCGCCTCTGTGGCAGGGCATTTCCTTTTGCTCTCTCTCCTTTTGGGTGTTATGGTTTGCAATAGAGGTATTGAGTGGCCATTGTGTTCGGTCTATAGTCTACTTTCAGCACTCATTTCCCATCCTGAGCAGATCCTCCAGACCCCCTTTACTTGATGTTCGCTTCTCTATTTGGGCTGCCCTTTCCCCTAGCAAGTGCGTCCAGCTTCTCAGCCATGGAACAAACCTCCTGTTACTTATCTTGATTATTCTTGGGTGTTAGTCTCCCATTCTGTTGCTTTATATTCCACAGATGAGTGCAATCTTTCTATGTCTGTCCCTCTCTTTCTTACTCATTTCACTTAGCATGATACTTTCCATGTATGCAAATTTCATGACTTCATCTTTTCTAACTTCTGCATAGTATTCCATCGATAAAATGGCTGTATATTTTCTTTGAGGAGGTTTTTGTTCTTTTCTCCCCGATTTTTGATGGGGTTAATTTCCTGCTCACTTTTACAAATGCCTTATATACCTTGAATATTAACCTTTTGTCACTTGAGTATAGACAAATATTTTCTCCCAGGCTATGGAGTATCTTTACTTTGGCCTTTTAAAAATTTATTTATTTATGCAGTGTGGAATCTTATAGGTTTGATGTAGTACCATTTGTTTATCCTTCTGTTTGCTTGACTAGTGGGATTGATTCATTGAATATGCCTCTAGATTCAACGTCATGAAGTGCTCTGCATTTTCCTTAATCTATTTTATGTACTCAGGTCAGATACTATGCCTCTAGTGCAGTTTTAATTGACTTTTGTGCATAGTGTAAAAAGGGGTCTGAGTTCTTTTTTTTTTTTACAGTTGACAAATTAGTTTTCTCAGCACGATTTCTTTTCTCTCTTTCTTTTTAAAAACCATAGTGGTTTACTCAGTTGTTCATGATGATTTGTTACACCAACATGTGCCCTTTTGGAATTAATGCCTTCAAACCATTGAAATATTTTAAATATAGCTTATGTTTATTACAGAAACTTGGGGAGTTTAAAAAGAAATCACATCACACAATAGATACTTTTGACACATCATGTATATATATACCTACATGTGTGTATTTGCTCCTAAAGTTTTTATTTTTGTTTTTTGCTTTTTGGGTCACACCCGGCAATGCACAGGAGTTACTCCGGGCTCATGCACTCAGGAATTACTCCTGATGGTGCTCAGGGGACCACATGGGATGCTGGGAATCGAACCTGGGTCGGCCATGTGCAAGGCAAACACCCTGCAATGCTATCACTCCAGCACCTGCTTCTAAAGTTTTAAAAGCACTGATTACAAAATATTGCACCTCTTATTTTATTAGTAATTTTAATATAAATAAGATATAGTTTTGAAAATACTTTATTTATTGCTACATCATGTATCTTTGCCTTATCCCTATTGTTTTATAGATAGTTTTTTTTCTAAAATTTGTCTATTATTACATCATAAATATTATAGAATAATATGAACATGTCCCAAGGATACTTTACATACAAGAAAAACAGCTTTGATCTTAAAGCATATTATCAAAGAAAGTGTTAAACAAGACCCATGTGTATCTGTATATGTAGTGATTCCTTTGAAGGACCTGAGAGTGAACCATATCTCATGTTGGATATGGGATTGATTATAAATCCAGTGGAATAATAGAAAAAGAGCTAAATGGTTGAATAGTAGTGCCTCTATTTGTATATTTTCTTCTAAGTCTCTTCACTTTTACACAGACAGTAATCAGTACATCTGACTATTCAGAGCAGGGATCAATCAATTATTTTCTGCATATATTAGAAAACAAATACTTTAGGTGTTACAGACCATGTGGTCATTGTGAAAACCATCCAACTCTTTCATGGAGTGAAGATAATGGATTATGAATAATATGTGATTGAATGAATTGTGTTCAAATAAAACTTTATTTATAAACTCAGGCAGGTGGATTGGATTTGGCCTATTGGCTATATTTGCTGACTCATCACTCTGAGCCCAAGGTATTGATGACATGCGATTCACCAGTAAGAAAGTCAAGGTCACTGTGTTGTGTCAACCTGTATATCTAAATGAATATTGCTTGATCAAGTCATCTTTCTCCAGATTTTAAACTTGTAAACCAAGAAGTGTAGTAACAGGTTTGGTCATCTCTGTTTTTCCGTTTTTTTTTTTTTTTTCCTTCTTCTGCTTAAATGATGGTAGTTTCTCTTGACCATGGTCTAGGAAAGTAGGACCCACTTTACATCTGTGAAGCAGATGGTCATACATTGGCTTCAAAACTAAACTATGTATTATAGCCACATATTGCCATAACTTTTAGTTATGGAGTGGTAGACACAACTCAACCAAAAATAAAGAGAGAATTTTATTATTTTTTGCTTTAATACCTGCTGTTGTTGACCCATTGAACTCCTTCCAGAATCTTGCTTGATAAATGAGTAAAAGAGTATGATTTGAGAATTCCAGGATCTTCATATTAGATACCATTCTGATTTCACCCCATCATTGTTATGTAAGCAATAAAAACCTTTTTTTGGCATGCACTATTAACATGACCTTTTAGCACAACCACCTACACTTTTTTTCCGAGGCTAAAACTAAAGCATGGCACTCTAATGTCCACATCACATGTGACTATTGTTCAGAATATAGCATTTAGAGATGGCAAGAGGCCAGATGGGCTAAACTGATTGGAAGTGGAACAGGGACTTGTGGTCTGCCCCATGGGATCTTCTGTGAGGAAAGTTTAATGAAAAATAGATTAGATTTTTACCAAGTGGAGCTTCAGGTGTCAAAGGCATAAATCGTACCATTTCCCTTGCTCATTACAGGTACTGTAATAAGAATTGACTCACTTCTTGTTAGTTGTCTGTCCTTGTTGCAATTTTATGAGAAAAAAAAGAGACCCAAGAGTGCATCATCAGCACCGCTCTGGGAACTACTGTGGGTGTGAGGTTTATTTTCTTGCTCAGGCAATCTATATGTGGGAGATCTTTATGAAAACTCATGCTCTCAGCTTGAAAAAGCCAGGCAGGGTGTGTGGAAGAGTGAGAACCTGTTCACAGGAGAAGAAAGCATGGTCCATAGCAGAAACTGGAAGCACAACATATACAAGATGATAGAAGTATTATGCTAGAAAGTATTTTAAGGTATTAAACATACTACTATTACTACTGGGCTGGAGCGATAGCACAGCGGGTAGGGAGTTTGCCTTGTATGAGGCCGACCTGGGTTCAATTCCTCCATCCCTCTTGGAGAGCCCGGCAAGCTACTGAGAGTATCCCGCCCGCACAGCAGAGCCTGGCAAGCTACCCGTGGCATATTCAATATGCTAAAAACAGTAACAGCAAGTCTCACAGTTGAAACATTACTGGTGCCCACTTGAGTAAATCGATGAGCAACGGGATGACAGTGACTATTACTACTATAATTACCACCCTAGGAAGTAAAAAATAAAATGGTAAGATAATTCTTTAGTTAAAATTTAAGAAAAACCTCTTTGTTATGAAGTGATTTGAAAAATGCCACTTTGGGGAAGCAAGTTTGAAGAGGAACAATATTGGGGCTAGAGAGTTAATAGAGCAGTTAAGATGCTTGCTTACCCCGTGACCACTCCCTAATTTGAGCTTTAGCACTAAATATGGTTCTCTGAGCACCACCAGGGTTGATCACTGAAAAAGAGCCAGGAGTAATCCATGAGCACTGCTGAATGTGGCCCCCAATTCTTGAAGCTTTCCCCCCAAAATAGGGATAGTGGTAGAAGACATGAGATCTTCTGGCCCATTCCCTACTTTATATATAAGCATATGGGGGAAATTCTGGGTAATGATCAAAATGTGGGCCTTATCCCAAGTCAGTTTCAGACCATTTTTTCTTTCACCTACAGTTTCCTGAACACTTCTATCATTTATACATGTTTTTAAAAATTGTTTTTCTTATAGTGGGGATGGGCTAGCATTTTTAGGTATATTCTCAAGTGTAGTAGTCTTATAAATTGACCCAAGGATGCAAATAGTGGTCTTGTTTAGCCTATTTGGGGAGATACTTGGAAGAATCTGCCTACCAAATCCTTCTTGCAGTTGGTTAGTTGACACGCTGGTATGTCAAGGACCTTGAGAAGGCTCTGTGACATTAAAGGAGAAGTTTAACTTTTCCTTTAACCCTCACTGTCTGAGAAGCATTTTGCCAAAATAAAATTTAGGGTTAGAGTTAATGTTAAATTGGTAAGGATAGAACCAGTCTTGCATTAGAGTTAGTATTGAGTTTATGGTATAGTTAGCATCAAAGTTAGAATTGGGTTAGGGTTAGGGTTTTGTATAGCAATAGAAACAGATTTAGGTTTTTTATGGTTGAAGTTGAAAATGAAAGGAACAGGGTGAATGATGAATTTAGGTAGGTTTGGCCAAGATTTGGATCAGGTTGTATTATGGTTAGGGTACAGGTTAGTGTTAGGGATTAGGATTTGGGAAAAGGAAAGGTAGAGCTTGTATTTGGTTATGGCTGAAGTTGAGAATGAAAATTTGAATTAGGTTAGTGTGAATTTAGGATGACTAATAATGTGAGGTTATGATTTTGGTCAGGTCAGTATTAGGACTTGAGTTAAGGTCAGGATTAGGGTTAGGGTTAACATTAGAGGTCAGGATAGAAATAGAGTACATATTTGGCTGCGATAGAAGTTGACAATGAGAAACAGAATTAGGGTTAATAATAACCTTAGGGTATTGGTAGGGTTAGCACAAGGATTGTATCTGAGTTAGCGTTAAGGTTATGGTTAACTTTAGTGTTGGATAGAGTAATGGTTAAATTGATGTCTAGGGATAGATACAGAGTTTGGTTTGGTTTAGGTTTAATGTTAGGGTTATGGTGAATATTAAAGTTAGCAAGGCTTTGATTAGGGTTAATATTGTTTAGGTTTAGGGTTAGGATTAGGTTTAAAGTAGTAATAATGATAGAGGTGAGGTTTGGCTTGATTACATTCAAAATTGAAAATAAAAGTTTGGATTTGGGTGAGTTGAATTTTAGGGAATCAGTAAGGTTATGCCACGTCTAGATCAAGGCTAGTATTATGGTTAGCATATGGTTAAGGATTAGGGTTAAGGTTAGAATTTATGGTTGAAGTCAAGTTTTAATATTAAGATCAGAGTGAATTTAAATGTAGTATTATTAGTAACAATTAAACCAAGACTTGAATAGGATTAATGTTTGGTTTAGAGTTAGAAGGACTGTTAGGGTATGACTAGGGTTAGGGAAAGGGGTACAAAAACAAATAGAATTTAATTTTTGCTAGCTGACGTTGAGGGTAAAAGTTTGGAATAGGTTGAATTTGTTATTAGGGTTAGCATTTATGTTAGGATTAGGTTTAGTGATGGTAATAGAGATATCGTTTAGTTTTGGCTATATTCAAGTCGAGAATAAAAGCTAGGAATAAGGTGACAGTTAAATTTATGATAATTTGTGGGGTTACGCCAACCTTTAAATCATTTTGGGTTATGAATAGTATTAGGATTAGGATTATGTTTAGAGTTTGGGCTAGGAATAGGGGTAGAAGTAGTGTTCAGTAGGGTAGAAGTAGGTTTGGCTATGACCAAAGTTGAGAATAAATGTTTTTAAATTTAGTCACCATGAAAACAGAAAGTTATTCATGATTGAGTTTCAGGCATACATTGTTATGGCCACCCTTAACCATCGCCAATTCTTCCACCAATTCCTTCCCTCCACCAATTCCTCCCCCCCACCAACATTTGCTGCCTACCCAGCAGGTGGCCTCTACAAGGGAATATTTTTTAATGTACAATTTTTTTTTGCACTGTGGTTTATAGTACTGTTGCTGGTAGGGTTTCATACATAACACTTTCAGCATCACCTCCCCCTCCTAGTTGAATGCTTCCTTTTCCCATAGTCCTAACCCTCAGCCTCTACAGGTGACATGTTTCCTAGTGAATACCACTTCTCATGCTTTTTGTTTCCATTGTCTTTGGGAAAATTAAACTCATAATTGCCTCATTATGTACCTCTCTATGAGCGAGATATTCTATGTTGGTCTCCCTCCCTCTGACTGACTCCACTCAGCATGATAATCTCCAGGTCTCTCCATGTAAATAATGACAATTTAGATCAGTTATTGTTAAATTTCCAATAATTGGCATTGTTAGGCAAAGGTTTAAATCAAATTATTAAGTTTTGGTTTAAGGTTGAGATTAGCGTTAGGTTTAGGAATAAGTATAGAGATAGGATTTAGGTTTGGCTATTCTTTTATTTTTTATTATTGAATCCAGCAGAGTGATAGCACAGCGGGTAGGGTGTTTACCTTATGCGGCCGACCCAGGATTGATTCCTCTGTCCTCTCAAAGAACCCAGCAAACTACTGAGAGTATCCCACCCGCATGGCAGAGCCTGCCAAGCTACCCGTGGTATATTCGATATGCCAAAACCCAGTAACAACAAGTCTCACAATAGAGACGTTACTGGTGCCCACTCAAGCAAATTGATAAACAACAGGAAGACAGTGCTACAGTGCTATTATTTTTTTACAGTGCTATTATTAAATGTGAGATACAGTTATAAGCTTTTGTTTGAGTTTCAATTATACAATGATCAAACAGCCATCCTTCCACCAGTGCACAATCTCCACCACCAATTTCCCCAGTGTACCCCTTCTTTCCAACCCTCCATCTGCCGTCATGGCAGGCAATTTCACCCATACTCTCTCTTTACATTTGGGCATTATGATTTGCAATACAGATACTGAGAGGTTATCATGTTTGGTCCTTTATCTACTTTCAGCACACATCTCCAATCCCAAATGATTCCTCCAACCATCATTGACTTAGTGATCCCTTCTTTATTCTAGCTGCCTTCTCCCCCAGCTTCCAGCTATGGGGCAGCATTCTTGGTCCTTGTGTCTACTGTCCTTGGATGTCTGTCTCATATTGTTATTTTATATTCTACAAGGTTTGTCTATTCTTGAAGCTGAGAATAATATATAATTAGTGGCAACGTTGTTTGGGTAATTGAGAGCCCAGGCTAGAGTCAGAGTTATTATTAACATTATCTTTAGGGATAGGGATAGGTATAGGGGTTAGGTACTATTGTTAAAATTGAGAATGAAAGTTAGACATAAGATTCATATTAAATTTAAGATAATTTGTAGTGTTAGGTAAAATATAATGTCAGGTTTAGTATCAAAGTTACGGTTAGGATTAGGGTTATAGCTGATATTTGGGATAGGAATAGCAATATCATTTAGGCTTGACTATGAAGTTGAGAATGAAATTTAGGACTAGGGTGAATGTTAATTTTGTTAAATTGGTAGGGTTAGGCTAAGGGTAAGTAAATTGATAAATAGGTATTGACTTTGTGTTAGGTTTAAAGCTAGGGATAGATATCACTGTCACTGTCATCCCGTTGCTCATCAATTTGTTTGAGCGGGCACCAGTAATGTCTCTCATTGTGAGACTTATTGTTACTGTTTTTGGCATATCAAATACGCCACAGGTAGCTTGTCAGGTTCTGCCATGCGGGCAGGATACTCTCGGTAGCTTGCCGGGCTCTCCGAGAGGAGCGGAGGAATTGAACACAGGTCGGCCACGTAAAAAGGCAAATGCCCTACTGCTGTGCTATTGCTCCAGCCCAGGGATAGATACAGGTTTTACATTTGGATATGGTTAAGAGTGAAAGGTAGGGTTAGGGTGGATGTTCAACTCTGGGTAACTGGTAGGTTACCCAAAAGCTAGCCTTAGTCTGAGGCTAAGGTTAAGTTTAGGGTCAGCATTAGGGTCAGTATTAAGATTAGGATTAAGATTAGGATTAGAGATAGGAATAGAAATAAGATTTATATTTGGCTATGAATGAAGTTCATAATGAAAGGTAGAGAGTCTCTTGCCTGCACGCCTGCTGTCTTCCCTGGGGCCCCTCGGAGGGGATGGGCTCCAGCTTCCCTCCCCACCCCGAGCAGAGCTCCCGACGGCTGAAGACCACCAGAACCTAGCTACAGCCATGCTGGAGGCCCCTCTCCACACGTTCAGACAGGCCTCATGCATGAATGTACCGGCAGAGGAACCCAGGTGTGTGTAATCCCATCAACGGCCAACATCTAGAGAGAGACTTAAAAGCGAGCTTCCAGAAGGGATACCTTGTAGCCTTCTTCTCCCTCTGGGAGAAACTGGCAATCTTCTGAAAGTTTCCTGCCCACATGGGATAGCCTTGCAAGCTTCCCATGGTGTATTCATATGCAAAATCCAATAACAAGCTGGATCTCATTCCCCTGACCCTGAAGAGCCCCCAGTGCAACATTGTTAGGAGGGCCGAGTAGAGATGGACTTCTAACATCTCAGGGAAAGGACGAAATGAGATGTTACTGAGCCCGCCCGAGAAATCGGTGATTAACGGGATTTTCCTAATTCGTGATTCATGAATGAAAGTTAAGATTATGGTGAATATTTAGTTTAGGATAATTGGTATGGCTAGGTCTATGGTAGGATCACAGTTATTATTAGAGTTAAAATTATGATTAAAGGTTAGAGTTATAATTGAATTATGATTAAAGATTAGGTCATGATAGATATACTGTGTAGCTTTTGCTTTTTTCTAATTTGGAAAAAAGAGTAAGGATTAGGATGTAAACATTCAATCAATCATAGGATTAGGTGAAGGCTAGATTCAGGGTTTGTATTAAGAATAGGATTTGCGTTAGGATTAGGGTTAGGATTATTTTAGGGATAGGGATAGAGATTAAATGCAGGTTTGGTTATGGTCAAAATTAAGAATGGAATTTAGAATTAGGTGAATATTAAGTACAGGGATATTGGTAAACTTAGGTCATGGCTATGTCATGGTTAGTATTACATAGGGTTAGAGTTTGATTATGATTAGGTTTAGGAATAGCTATAGCGATTAGTTTTGAGGTTGAAAATAAAAAATTTTGGATTTATGGTGAATGTCAAAATTAGGTAATTGTTAAGGTTAGGTCAAGGCTAGTATCATGATTAGGCTAGGGATAGTGTAAGAATTAGTATTACATTTAGGATTAGGGTTGAAGTTAGAGTTAGGTTAGGTCTAGGGCTAAGATTAAGGTTGGTGTTATGGTTTTTCCATGGTAAAGTTGAGAGTTTAAGTTAGGGTGAATATTAGGTTTAGATTAATTGATATGGATAGACAAAACTAGTTTAAAATTTGGAACTCAGTAGATTTTGGTATAGGTTTATATTTTGAGTCAAGTTTTGTTTTTGGATTGTGGTTAAGATTAAGGTTAGATTTAGGATTAGGTTTAGGGCATAATAGAGATTTATTTATTTATTTATTTGTTTATTTATTTTGCTTTTTGGGTCACACCCGGCGATGCACAGGAGTTACTCCTGGCTCTGCGCTCAGGAATTATCCCTGGCGTGCTCAGGGGACCATATGGGATGCTGGGAATCGAACCCGGGTCGGCCATGTGCAAGGCAAACGCCCTACCCGCTGTGCTATTGCTCCAGCCCCTAGGCATAATAGAGATTTAGAGTGAAAGAATGATAATGAATGAATGGTTTAGGGTAATTGGTAGGGTTGTCAAAGCTAGTGCTAGTGTTAGGCTTCAGGAAAGATTTAGGGTTAGGGTTTGGATTCCAATTAGGATAAAGACATTATTGAAGTTAAGAGTGAAAGTTAGGGTGAAGTTGAATATTAATTTTATGCTATTAAGTGTTAGGGTAAGGCTAAGGTAATAGCTAGGCCTTGGTATAGAGTTAGGATTATGTTAGGGTCAGGTTTAAACAGTGTTATGATTTGGTTTAGGATTAGGGTTGGTTAAGACTCGGTCATTTTAGGTGTTGAGAGTGAAAGTCAGAGTGAGGGTGAATGTCATATTTAGGGTATTCACTATAGTTAGGCCTCTCCTAAGGTAAGTGTTGGGATACTTATTGTAAATTGGGGTTAGGTTTAATGATAGGCCATTGTAGAATTTCAGAGTGAAAGTTAAGGTGATGGTGAGGCTTGGTTTAATTGGTAGTTATAGGCCAAGGATAGGGTAAGGGTTAGGTCATGTCATGGTTGAAATTGAGAAATTGAAAAAGGAAGATAGATAATGAATGTTAGCTTTAGTGTGTTCTGTAGGTTAGACCAATGCTAGGATAAGAGGCCTTGGGATAGAGTTAAATTAGGATTATTGTTTGGATTTGAGGATTTGGGTTAAGTTTAACTTTATGGTATAATTAGTATAATTAGTGTTCACATTGGTGTTGAGTTAGGTTTTGGATTAGGTTTGACTTCAGGATAAAGTTTAGGATTATAGTTGTTTTAGGATCTGATACAGGGTTAAGTTTAGGTTTGGGATAGCTTTAAGCTATGGTACAAGGAGATCCTCAATGCTAGTTGAGGATGAATGTTACTTTTAGGGTAATAGAAAAACCTAAGGGTAGATTAAGGGTTAGGCCTATGGATAGAGTCAGTTTCTGATAGGGTAAGTGTTGTGGTTATGTTAGGTTAGGGTATACTTCTCTAATTTGCTTTCTCCCTATATTGATTTAGAATACAAATTTTCTGAGCTTTATAAAGATATATAGATTCTTAGATATATAGATTCTTTCCATATATGGAATGTCTATTGAATTATAATATTTTGAATACCTGGTAGGTGTATCTTATTATACAAATTATATTAATGTTCACTTTAAACATGATTTTTTTTGCTGTATGATATAATATTTTCTCCATGTATCTTAATGTTTTTACATTTTCCAGCACATGTATTTGTCATGGTATTTGTTTAGTTCCGAGATCAGACACGCTGGAGCAGCCTGTCTACAGGCACAGCATGTAGGGCATTTTCCTTGCACATGGCCGACCCTGGTTTGATTCCTCCATCCCTCTCAGAGAGCCTGGTAAGCTACCGAGAGTATCCCGCCTGCATGGCAGAGCCTGGCAAGCTACCCGTGGCATATTCTGATATGCCAAAAACAATAACAGCAAGTATCAGAATGGAGATGTTACTGATGCCCACTCGAGCAAATTGATGAGCAACGGGATGACAGTGATACAGTGACAGTGATTTGCTTAATTAATATAGCCTGAATCAATACTGCCGGAGACCAGCTCCGGAATGAAGACCACCGACTCAGAGATGATGTGTTGACCAGCAGCTATCAAGGCTGAAGGCCCCGTTTATTCTCAAGCAAGCAGTTTTATATTATTTGCATACCTTGGCCCAGGCACGTAGCCAAGTCCAAAGATGTTCTCATGGGTTAGACATATTTTGTGTTTGTCTCAAGATGTTCTCATTAAAAATACCAAGTCAGATTATTCCCAAGGTTACTTAGAGCACGAGAAGTATGTACGTGCAGGATGTGTCCTGCTTATCTTGCTGGTAGGTTTTACCTTCAAGGCCCCTCTTTCAAGAGGCCCTCTGCACAGGACTCTCCCAAGCCCCCAGTGCAGGTCATACAAAGTTCATTGTCCCACGCTGGTCTCTAGACTCTAGTCTATGTGCTCCAAGCAATCCCACTACACAATACAATGATAGTTTCTTAAGTACTGTAATGATTGTTTAAGATAATTTCCAAAAAATTTCAGCCAGCATCTATTATTTGCTTTGCTCTTCTTTTTTCTAAGACATCTTAGTACTCTGATGCCTCTTCTTGGTCAGAAATACCTTTCTTTCTTGGATTGATCTCAGGTTTTTTATCTGATACCAAGAAACTGTCAGCAATTAATTCTATGTCAATATTTCTTATTTTTGGGAAAACCTATACATGAATCATTCAAACACACTACTTTTTATGGAATAAGGGGGTATTATTATTCACTCTAACAGAATTATGGAACTCAGAGTATGACATGAAAATAGCGACAATAAGATGAACCTCTCTTGTGTGTGAAGACAGTACGATATCAAATTATCCTGGGTGATTTGTTCTTACAATTGCTCATGGTGATTTATTCAACTTCAAGTCTCTTCTAAGTTTCTCCAAAAAAAGAGAAGGCCAAATTACTCACTGGTGCCTAATCTCTCAGTAAGATTACTTAAGAGAACACTTTGGGGCAGTTTTCTGCTTTGATGATATTATGGTGCATTCACCATTTAACAATGGTGAAATGATTGTCATTTAGGGGACCCATCCTAACTGCACAATGGTTTCTGATTAGGATAAGCCTGAAATTGTTGCTGATTAGAATAACATACTGTGGTTGGCTGTTAGTGCCCCATATCTCCTTAGAAAAGGTGGCACCTGTAAAAATCAATAATGCATGAGTTGAGAAAGCTCAGAGATGGCATTTCTGTTAAGTCCAGAAGGAATGACAGATTCAAACTTTTTCAGTCTCCCAAGTTTCTCATTTTAGTCATATCAAAGAGTTTATGTAGAGCACCTGTGTTGTGCTTTTTCACAGCTGTTGTGGATCACACAAGATAAATATATCATTATTCCAACACACAATAGTTTATAATCTCTTTGGGTGAAATAATGCTTTTAGACATATGCAATTAAAAGGCAATGCCAGGAAGTATGTGGTTAGGTTGCAAAGTATGCTATGTGACTAAAGAATGTGATCATATTTAAACAAGAGAAAGAAATATGACATTTGTAAGAATTGGACTTTGGACTGGTCCGGATTTTAGATGAGAGTAAAACAAATTATGCAATTAAGGACAAGAACACAGATTGAACTTTTGGTAGTTTCTATCTTTTGAGCAGGGTATATTGAGTTCTTAGTAGAAAGTCCAAGAATTAGATAATGGACATCTTGAATAATTCTTAATGTATGTTGTGTTTCATTGCCACTAAGTTTGCTAGAACATAAACCACTTTTTGTAATGGTCCTCTTTAACTTTACACTATTAAAATGATTTTATTTGCAATGTGCCTATTAATTATCTTCATTAGTAGTAGCCTTTGAGCCACTCATCTGCAATCTTTGCATTCTGGTATTTTTCTGTTGTCTTTCCTTTGAGTGTATTTCTCGCTCTGCAGTGATGGATGCTGCTCAAGAAAGGATTTTTAAATTGACAGGCTGAAAGATACCAGTACCCAGGAGAGTTTATTAAACCCACAGCCAATGAACTTGGTGCAGCCAACAGCTTTAAAAGAATGAGTGTCTGAATAGCTGCTGGGCTGTGTATCATTTGAGCACTGAAAAATGAGACAGGGATTTTGAGCAGTGTGAACTGGACTATTCAGTTCTGTGGTTGAAAGTGTGTAAGAGAGAGAGAGAATTTATACAAGTAGAAGAATGAGGAAGAAAATAAAAACTGGGACAAATTTTCGTAAGGGGCACATTTCCAGGGCTCTTGGGGTTTGTTCTCTGAAGGGTCAGACAAGGGAGGAGGATTTTTCTGCGTGTAAGACAGAGATTCTACAAAGGGAATTTCCCCCCCCCCTTTTCCCCCCATTTCAAGAAAAACACATGATGTTTTAAATGAAACAGAAAATTCCAGGGGATTATTTAGACACTCAGCTGTAGGCTTGGGTTCGACCATATGGTTTCTGAGGACACAGTCCAGTTCTTGATTTTAAAGACTATCTCTTGAGAAAGCAGTTTGTGTTTAATATAAATATGTTTTGAATACAAACTCTGTTGAACTTTCTATAATATTGGACAAAAAAGTCGAATAGGAATGCAGTGAATTGTGTAAAATGTACATGCTCCAATATCGTACTAGGTTTGTAGTCTCCAATTTCTGCTTCACCCATCCATTCATCCTCACTTAGTGAACAGATTTAAGTGACAGGACACTTGGATACAAAGACAAATTGGATACACCTCTGACCTCAAGGACTTGAGTCCAGTGGAGTACAAGGAAAATTACCAAATGGAACTAGTGATGGAAATACATACGTGGAGGCCAGAAAATGACTCCAACCTGAGCTGAGTTCGGATGCCTTGAAAGATTAATCTAAGTAAATTGTGGAAAGGCCAAAATATATATATCATAAGACTTTAACCGGAAAGTTAAGTTCATATTTTATTGGAGTAATTTTTCTTTGTAATTTCTTTCTTACTATAATATGCTGTGAAAGTGTTATTAACCCACATATAGTGATAATAAGCCACTCAAAGGAGAAGATGATCATAGGAAGAAATGATTCATTTGTTTGTAGTTTGATCCTGCCATTAAAATTGAAGGGACAATTTTTTTCTGTAATAAGCTAAAGTCTGAAAAAAATGCTGCTACATTATATTGTCTTTGCCACTTGCAAGAGATTTAGAAAGACTAAATATTCTCTACTGATATTTATATCTATTATGATATTTATGCTACTGGATTTGTTACCTCTTGGGGCAGGAGAGTGCTTTTGTGATGCTTATCTGAAACAGCCATATGAAGAGAAGTTTTATATTTTCTGTTATTGTAGTCTTCTAACACATGCTCTGGTGGCTAGAAATGTGTCCCTAAATGTGTGAATTTGGGCACTACATTTTTTTTTTATTCTCAGATTTTTATTGGTTTGTAGGAATTCTTTAAATATACTGGAGATAAATTATTTGATAGTTATATGCATTGTGAATCATTCATCACCTGCGAGCCTCCTTTCCATCTTAAATTTATAAGAACATTTTTATTTTCATGAAATAAAATCTCTCATTTTCTTTTTTTTTTTTTAGATTCTAGGTTTTATTTGAGAAATTTTAATTCAATATATCAGCATGCAATTATAACTTAACAGTTGTAACTTAAAATTATAATTTAACACTAAGAACAGGTAAAAAAGTGGAAGTCATGATATATATATATATATATATATATTTGGTTTTATATCCATTTATTTAAAACCAATAGTATGCCTAATCTCCATGGACCATAGCAGTCAAAAGAACACTGGTGAAGGGATGGGTTATCGAACTTTGTATGGGGGAAACATGAGCACAAAGATGTATGGATCTGTAACTGTACCGTCACGATGACTCTCTAATTAAAAATAAACTAATAAAAAAAAAAGAAAAAATAATAATAAAGAAGATTGAAGACTGTTAAAGAAAAATAGAGCAAATATCAAGATAAAGGCAAAGAGTCAGAAGACAAGAGCTAACGTTTCAGGGAGATCTGGAGGGTGGGGTAGCCATTTGATAAGACACCATTGACTACAGAGACTGTGGGAGTCATTTTGTATCACAATCCAAATTAAAACTTGTTTTGTAATTTTTGTACATATTTCAGTACAAATGTAGCTTTTATTTTCATCTATTTTTCTGGTTTTGAACTTGGGCACTACTTTTAATGTTTTCTCTTTATTAAGTGGTGAAAAATAACACTCGTTCTTCTTACTTCACAGGATTGCAGTGAAATCAAACAGAACTGTGCATGAAGTCATTTGCAGACTACAAACTCTTACAGAATCCTGCTTTGGGGTAAGGAATGCCAAAAGACCCTCCATGGAGAATTCTGACTATTTGAACTATACTTTTAATTTTAAGTTTTCTCATTTCTTATTTTTAAACCACCTTTTATAAAAAGTAAATGACCAATTGAGGCTCGGTCTCACTTTTGAGAATTCTCTAATTTAAATTGTTCTGAGATTGCTTTCTCTGTCTTTTAATTAATTGCAGAGGTAATTTGTTTGCTTCCTTGTCTAGGTTTACTATGATTTAACCCCCACTTTGATTTGCAAGAGTGTTTGGGGGTTGAATTACTATAGTAATTGGTGCATGTGAAAACCCACATGAATTGAAACTCAGATCTGACAGCCCATCAGAAAAATATAATGCGCATTTCAACTCAATGTTTTTCAAGGTAATCATGAAGTTTTTAAGTCTAGGAGAAATTTTGAGAATTTAGAAATGATTTTCCTGAAGAACCAGACCTCTTCCTCTTTCTGTGAAAGTAATTCTAAGATAAATGAAGTGTTCTGGTCAAGAATGTGCCTAAAGAATCAGAACTCAGGATCCTGAGCTTTGAACTCTTTCTATGACACTTTTAGATCTTGCATTTAAGTGTCTGGATGCTTGCTAATTTTCTTTAGAGTCCATTTTAGGATTTATCAAAGCTGTTTTGAGAACATGGCTTTTGGTTAACATAATCCAATTTAGGGTTTCCTAACAAGACAATGAATGGGTCTTCATTTGCTCTTTCAGTATCATAATCTTGAAAACAAGTTATTTGCATAAATACATGTAGTTTTTTATGAGGTGATGGATAGCTCTATTGATAAATTTATGTAGCTTGTACATTACCTTCATTAATGTGGCATGAGGCTCAGATTCCATTCCTTTATTTGGTTATAAAATCATCAGAATCTTCATGTTTGAGAGTTTTAATTTAATTTTTTCACTTAGGATTTTGTGTTATTTAAAATAATTTGTGAATGAGAAAAGTTCATATTGTTTTCAACACATGCAGCACATTATGCAATTCTGTGACTACAATTATCCAACTGTTGCTCCAGAAACGTCCAGTCTTTTTGCCTCTCATATACGTGACTGAATCAACTCACATATAATTCTAGCTTTGTCTTGGGGCTCCATAGGAAGTGACTGAAAGTTTTGTATTCTGATCATAGACTACATTTCTTGTTGAAATATGGGTCACATGTGTATTCTAATCTTTAAATACAGATTAGGTTTTATATTAGGTGTAGGTGAGCGATACGGGAAAGTATCACTTGTATCACTTGTCATCCCATTGTTCATTGATTTGTTCGAGTGGCACCAGTAATGTCTCCATTTGTCCCTGTCGTGTGCTAGTGTAGCCCAATGGTGAAAGTAGTTTATACTAATAAATTAGGAGAGGTCTTAAAGAAGCTGAAGCATAGGAAACAATAGAAAGAAAGGTTAGTATTCAGAGCTCTCAAATAAGTAAATTTATTCTGAATGCTCATTTTGAAGCAGAATTCTTATGACTTCCCCCCTGCTCTATGTCCGTACTAATGTTAACAGATGTCCCACCTTCCAAAACAGAAAGGCAATCTTGGCAGCTCTTCTCAGTTTGCAAATTTAATTATGGCTGCAAATGTGATAACGGAGCAACCTTTCCAAGTTTTAATTGGATCTGCATTTGGCACAAGCAACCTTCGTTTTCCACCATATGGGTAATGGTGGAACAAGGTGCCATCTTGTGCCCTTGCAGCGAGTTAGTCAGTTCTTGATTATCTGCAGAGGAATTGGCCATGTCATGGATCAGTCGTGGTTCTTTTATAACCCCAGTCAGCTATTCCTGTACCTAAAATGTAGCTGGGCTTGCTCCCCACATTGTCACTTGGTTTAGCCTCGGGAACTGTAAACTTATTTTAATATTTACTTGGCAGAGCACCAACTGCTAGTCTGATGCCAACTTGTTTGTTACTCGGCCATCAGATAATCCATTCCAAATATAATGTTCACATGATCTTAGCTGTATATTCAATTTTTCAATTGCAAGAATATAAAACAAAATAAATTCCAGATACCAGTCTCTTGGCTAGGAGAGATAAGCATTATAGACAGCGAAACTGAGTTTCAGAAAGGTTGGGTTTCTTATCCAGGGTCACTGTATGAGTAAGAAGCATCACTTCAGTCTTAGGTATCCAAGGTTGTGACTCTGGGCTTCTTAAGGACACTGTATCATTGTCACTGTCATCCCGTTGTTCATTGATTTGCTTGAGCAGGCACCAGTAACGTCTCCATTCGTCCTAGCCCTGAGATTTTAGCAGCCTCTCTTTACTCCTGCTTCCCAATGGTGCCGTGTTGGAGGCTCTTTCAAGGTCAAGGGAATGAGACCCATCATTGTTATTGTTTTTGGCATATCAGATATGCCATGAGGAGCTTGTCAGGCTCTGCTGTGCAGGCAGGATACTCTCAGTAGCTTGCTGGGAAAAATATCCAGTTTTCCCACTCCAAAAAAATAAATAAATGAAATTCTAAAAGTTTTTAGCCAACTTATATATGTGGCAGAGTAGGCAGACCTGAGAGTATCTTTAATCCAAAAATGGCTTCAAGAGTTTTATTCAGGGCTGGAGTGACAGCACAGTGGGTCAGGCATTTGCCTTTCATGTAGCTGACCCGGGTTTGATTCCCAGCATTCCATATGGTACCCCAAGCAAGACCAAGAATAATTCCTGAGTGCATGAGCCAGGAGTAACCCCTGTGTATCGCCAGATGTGACCCAAAAAGAAAAAAAGAATTTTATTCATTTTTGTTTATAGAAATTGTTTCTTTTCTTTTTTAAAAAATTTATTTTATTGAATCACCATGTGGAAAGTTACAAAGTTCTCAGGCTTATGTCTCAGTTATACAATATTTAAACACCCATCCCTTCACCACTGCCCATATTCCACCAGCAAAAGCCCCAGTATACCTCCCACCCCCCGCACCCCCCCTCCCGCCTGCATAACTGATAAATTTCACTTCATTTTCTCTTTACCTTGATTAAATTCCATATTTCAACACAAAACTCACTGTTGTTGTTGGAATTCCCCCCCCCCAAAATAAAATAAAACAGTCCTACTGGCAAGGAAGCATAATATGGCTGATGCCATGCCACCCGACAAAGGAAAAAAAAAACGAGAAAGAGGGATATTTCCTGTCCTCGGCCGGCGTGGGGCTATGTCTTAGTTCACAGTCTAGAGACATGGCTGCAAGCAGTTTCTGGAACCAAAAGTAGTCTATTTGGCCTCTGGATTCTGGTAGATCAGCAGTAAAGCAGCCACACAAAAGTGTGGCCACCCGGGTGGAATCTTGGCATTGCGTGCACTGGTATCGGCCCTGGCCTGAGACTGCCGAAGTGTCCCGCTGTTCCAAGTACATATTTTTTTCCCTTTTTTCCTTTTCCTGTACCACCAAGTTCATGCCTGCTTAATAGAGCTCATAATACGCTGACGCCATACCGCGTTTCTCCCCGAAAACGGAAAAAAACCGAGAAAGAAGGATATTTCCTCTCCTCGGCCGGCGTGGGGCTATGGCTTAGTTCACAGTCTAGAGAAATGGCTGCTACTTTGATTACCTTCAATATTTCAACAAAATACTCTCTATTATTGTTTGGAGTTTCCCCCCAAAGTCAGACCTGCTAAAAAGGAACCGTTTCACATTGCTGACAATTAAGAGATATTAGGTTTTGGATTTCTGTATAAAGTCCAGGGAAAATTCTACCAGAAATTGCATCACTACAAGCCTTTACTTCCCTTTTGTGGTGCTCATAATATGGAAAAGCCTGGAGAGAGAAATCCTGCTCCACTGGCTCAGTTCACAGTCTGGAGGCATTTCTGTGAGCTGCTCATGTCCAGAGTAGTTCAGTTGGCTTCCGTGATCGTGCTCATGCAGCAGCAGCAGCGGAAAGCTAGAAATTGTTTCATTCTGGTTATTTTTAGATTGTTATTCCTAATTTGGAGGTCACAAGTTAAGTAAACTGATGTCAATTAAATGTTAAAGATATGAGCATTCAAATGCAAATGCATTTCAAACTGAACACAATCACATTTCAGAAATCTGTTTGTAAGAAACTTTGGGCTGTATAATGCATGCAGCAGCAATAGTTTCTAGGTTGTGGCATGGGAGAATTATTTCAACAGGCTGAGCACTTTGCGTGCATGCAGAAGAACCCAGGTTGATCCCAATAGGATCACAAGATGTGGTGGAAATATCAAAACGAATTTGGGAATCCTCAAATCTTTTTCCAGCAACACATTCCTTTAAAGGACGCAGAATATTTGGGTGATTTTTCATTTTCAGTTGTATTAACTACTACTTCTCTTTATTAGTACAGATGATGGAGAGGCTGAACTTGGACAAACATGTGAAAATGATGGGGGTATGCACATAGTTAAGAGGTAGAAACTCTTAATACCATATCCTTCTCCATCCTTCTTCTTAGAACTATTATCCTCTCATGGCTTGGGTAAACTGTACTGCAGGCCTGAGGTGGTTCATGGAGTAAAGAGCAAGATGACATGGAGTACAAATAGAGAAGAAATTAGATGTTGCAGTACAGTTAGTGCCTGAGGACATAAAAATAGTTGTCATGGACATGTAAAATTTCAATGCAACAGCATATATTGGGTACCTATTAGGTGCTTGTCAGGCACTGGGTTAAGCTTTGGGGGATAAGGCGATGACTGAAATATATTGTCTTTAAGATGCTTATTGGCCAGTGGGGGGAAAAAGACATAAACAATTATGACATCTAGTAAATATAACACTAAAGATATATTTGAAGTACTGTGGGAACCCAGAGGGAGAAAAAGTAATTCAATAGGGTGATGAATTTCTACCCTTCCTACTTTCATTTGGGCGCATATGGGAAAGATGGAGTCTTTCATAATCAAGAGATTAAAGAGAATCTCTTGAGTCAAATGAAGATATAATTCCAAATTAAAGCTGGGAATATAGAAATACTCACCATAGCAAGATCATAGCTAAACTCTTTGTAACCAACTGTTTGGGGCCATATTTGGAAGGAGTATTTTTGTTCACAGTATGTATAGTCAGCATAAAAGCAATGATACTGAATAAAGCAGAAAATTTGGTCTCAGTTGCAAAGCAGCATGGATCACTAGGGGAAAGAAAATCCAAATAACTGAAGGCCTTTTATTTACAACCTTGCTCTGGTAACAACAACCATTCTGGATGATGCTAGGACATATTGATGTGGCAGTTTTCCAGGCATCAGATGGATCTAGAGAGAACTGTGAACAATTCAGACTTGTAGACTGGAGATTGAAAGAGATAAGGCCACTTTATGAAATACCACATGCTGTCTAGATACACAGCAAGGAACTGGCCTCTCTAATTTGTCAATAACTCATTGAATGCCATAAAGCTCCTACCAGCAGTATGGTTTCTGGAGTCTGACTTCTCTTTCTTGTGCCAAAATAGGAGCATTTACCCAGATGCAAAAGATGAAAAATAATGACATTAAAAAAGATTGGAGTGCTTAAAGAATATGGATTTAATTAAGCATGCCACCACTTGGGGATGGGGGGGAATTCAGATTTGGACAGGCTCATATAAAATGTTACTTCTCTCTTTTCACTACCTCATGCACTACTGTCCCAATGTGGTTCATTCCTGGGCCTTTCTCTTTACTAAATGGGTAGTTAACATATAAATGACTCTCTGTTTAAAAACTTAATATTTCCTGATTAACTAACACCTCCTCTGGTACAAAAATGTATGCACCTTGGTATGTGCTTGCATGTGTGCATGCTATAAAACATAGCAGAAATTGTGGACATGGCAGCAATGTGATTACCTAAAATCCCATTATTTTTCTTTCCCCATTTGTACCTATTATTGTGGTGGTATAGGTCACACTTTAAAGTCACTGAGTAGGATATTGTTCTGCAAAGAGAAGAGGTCTTATGACAAAAAGAAGTGAATATGAATGCCAACCTTACCACGTATTAGAATGTGAAAAGAGTCTCCATCTTCTGAGATTGTTTTATCTCCTCTGGTAAATGTAGATTATTGGTTCCCATTTAATAAAATGATATTCGCTTTCAAATTTTCCTCTCATGACCTCTAGGAATTCTCACAACTAGGATATAGTTATGTACATATGCCGGGAACCAATGCCTGGGAACGGCCAGAAACTAATGCACAGGAACGGCCAGAAACCTATACCTGGGAACCAATATGTCAGTACAAACTGACCTGTAACTAAGGAACAACCGCTTCTTGGGAAAGGTTGCAGAGCAATGCCCAGGGAAACTGCCATCAGGGCTCAGATCCAGTTTCATTAAACATTTGCATTCTTTGCTATTCTCCTATTCTGCCCACTTCCTCATATAATCAATTATGAAAGGCTAGTTTAGAAGAAATAAAATTGGAGCTTGCTCCCATTCTTGTGTCCATCTCTTTCTTGTGTGTCTGTCTGTGTCTATCTCTTTCTTCTTGTCTCTGTCTCCTTTTCACTCTCCCGACTACCCATGTTGACCAAGTCCCACGGGACGGGACATACATAGAGTCCAGGAGAATTTTGCTTATGTTCTGCCGTGATTTCTTATCAAAAATTCTGTCTGTGACTTTGCTATCTCCCCCACTCCATCACAATATTTATTTTTTTGGTGGTCAGGAACTCTCAGTACTTGAGAATTGGTGGCAGTAGGACATGGATTCGGGGTGGTCTTGGTTTGAAAAAAAATAAAACTCACTTTCATTTGTCTCACCTCAGAATATGTACTGAAAAAGCAGTTTGGTCCTAGAATCTTTCATCCTTTATCAGACCTTATTTTGTGGCTTTCTGGATATATATTCTATCTTTATAGGGTTTTGAAACCAGACCCTCTGGCCAGCAGGGAGAAATACCAAGTAGTTGGTATCAAATACCAAGAAGTTGCCTTCCAAATGTAATCCTCCCTTACATTTTTGATTCATACCTCTCTGCAATAAATTCAACCTTCTAACTTCAACATTATCCCAATCAAATTACAGGAATGGTATGCAGCAGTGTCACTAGTCTGCCAGTTCCACAAAAAGCTCAGCTCCAAATTCTGCTTTTGAACCTCTGTAACTCAAAGAGACAACAAAAAGAGCAGTCAAGTTTTTTTGGTAACTAGAAACTATCATGAAAAAGTAATTCAGAAAAGAGTAATTGTGATACTAATTAGATCTATTCCAATGAGGGATGAGTATAATGTATACTTGGTTAGTGCAAACTGAGTTTTGATAAGCGTACACTGGATTTGTATTATTATAAAACAGAAATAAGATTTATAATTCTGTAAAAAAATACTTGGATCTCTCATCCAGGCACTATCAAGACCCAACTTCTTTGCTTCCAAGGTCAAACAAACCAGGTGTGTTTAGGGTGGTATGACTGTAGACAGTGATAGGAATGATACTCTTTCAGTAACAGTATTGCAAAACACAGTGCCTAAAAGGAAAATGAGAGATAGATAGATAGATAGATAGATGATAGATAGATAGATAGATAGATAGATAGATAGATAGAGACAGAGACAGAGAGAGACACAGAGAAAGAGAGGGGAGGAGGGGAGGGGAATGTAGAGGAGAGGAGAGGAGAGGAGAGGAGAGGAGGGGAATGAAGACAAGAGGAGAAGAGGGCAATGAAGAGGAGAGGAGAGGAGAGGAGAGGAGAGGAGAGGAGAGGAGAGGAGAGGAGAGGAGAGGAGAGGATAGGATGGGAGGGGAGGGGAGGGGAGGGGAGGGGAGAGGGGAGAGGAGGGGAGGGGAGGGAAGGGGAGGGGAGAGGGGAGAGGAGGGGAGGGGAGGGAAGGGGAGAGGAGGGGAGGGGAGGGGAGGGGAGGGGAGGGAAGGGGAGGGGAGGGGAGGGGAGGGGAGGGGTGAGGAGAGGGGAGGGGAGGAGAGGAGAGGGGAGGGGAGGGGAGGGGAGAGGAGAGGAGGGGAGAGGAGGGGTGAGGAGAGAAGAGGGGAGATGAGGGGAGGGAAGGGGTGAGGAGAGGGGAGAGGAGGGGAGGGGAGGGGAGGGAAAGAGAGGAGAAATATGATGTAAGGAAAACTGGGAACTTTCTTGGGGAAGATGTACACTGGTAAAGGGACAGGTGTTGGAAGATTGAAACTCAATAACCAATAACTTTGTCATTATGTATCTCATGGTGATTCAAAAAAAAAGAAAGGAAAAAAAATACTTGGATTTATACATGAAATTCCTTTAAAGTATTTTCCAAAATGGTTTCAAAATCTGTCGTTGGATTTTGTATGCCATGGTTTAGACGTATTTTCATTGTACTTTCCAAAAGACAATAGCAGTAATAATGATCAGTAGTATAGATAACATTTTTTAGATATTTATCAAGATAAGTCACATTCTAAACATTTTACATAAATTGACACATTTGATTCTCTTTATGGTCCTCTGGGATCAATACAATTGCTATTTAAATTTTACATATGAGTACATTGATAGTCAGAAACTAGTTTGCCAAAGTCACACTGACAATAATTTCCTGATATCATGGACATAACTTAATATTAGTCAGTATCATATAGGCTTTTGGACATGCCCAAACTGTCTGCTGAATGTAAAATGAATTCATCAATGAATTACAGGTCTATCTTTTATATTTCTCCATTTTTTTGTATAAGAAAGGTGAATTTGTTTTCCTGAGATAAATAATAAATAAATAACATGTTAACCACATTTTCATGTTGTACACAATGAATTTGAGCAGGAAAATCCCTCCAGATGAGGTTATAAACTGGAGTCGTTCATCTGTTAGGTCACAAGATCAGATGAAACAAACCAATATGGGTTGGTTAGACTCATGGGGACAGAGAAAAAATCTACAAGTGACTAGAAGTGTAAAGGAAAACCAAGGTTTTGTTTCTTTAGTCCATTTTATTAAATTATTGTAGTTCACTAATATTAGTATCTTTTAACTCATTTTTATAGCAGCTTACTGAATTATTCAATCACTTATTCAAACTTATGATCAGCTTATTATGTATTAAGCTTCATATTGGTCAGCAGAAGGCTCTGAACTTTAAAAAGAAAGAAGAGAGTCCTAAGTTATAGACAACTTCTGACTAGACAACCATTTCTTATAGGCAACTTGCCATTGTTGGTGGTCTTTCAGAACCATCATTGATTTTGTAAATTAGCTAGAATCAGGTGCTTGATTAAATCTATTATATTCAACAAAACTATTTTGGGTGTCCATTATATTCTAAGCATTGTGAGAACAAAAAGAAAAAGTATTCTTGTAGTTAGATAGGGTGAAGTATATTTAAGTGTACTTTATAGTAAGTCCAAACTAGAATTTCTAGGAATGCCTAGCGGGGAGTATATTTTCACGTACTATAAGATAAGTCTGTTAGTTAATCAGTGCCTTGGCTGGAAGCTATTCATGATATAATGCTTACAACTATTTATATTCTGGTATTCTTTCTGGGTATCAACAAAGTGGCCATTTCAAGCTACTTTTGTCAATGAGTATTATAATGTGCTTGAGTTTTTTAATATGTGAACATAAATAATGTACAACAGTCTAGAAAATTTTCACCTGTAACTTTTATTAGGTAACTTTGTCACCTGCTCATAAAAAGGAGGTTTTAGAATTCTGAGTTGGGTGTAACCATGACATGCAAAAAATCAGAATCACCTGCTTATCCGTGATGGAATTCTGAGTGAGAAATTATGATAAGCCACTGTGATTAGGGGATGTGCTTAGAGCAATTAGCCTACCCCAACTATTCTGCATCAGTACTTGACTTACACAGGACCAAATTACTAAAATCAGGATATCATATCCTGGAGGGACAACAGTAAAACTTGTAATCAAGAAATGTGTACAAATTTAAAGCACTTCTATACACATTTGTTAATTTTGCCAGTTTGGTCTTATAATAATTACCAAAAAATCAGACAGTTACTATAATGTCTATTTCACTGATAGGGAAAGTAGGCTATTGTGTCAGTAAGGCTGCTTGGAAAGATTGGACTGATATATTTTGGTTCAGTTAGAGAAAAGCTGCTCCTTAGGACTATCTATGTACTAGGAGTTTTCTAATACAGACAATAGCACTGTAGCACTGTCATCCTGTTGTTCATCGATTTGCTCGAGCAGGCACCAATATTCCATATGCCCAAAACAGTAACAACAAGTCTCACAGATAGTACAATTATTTTCTCAAAACCAGTTTTTACTTCTTTCTTCCTTCCTTCTCCTTGCTTTAATTGGTACATTATGTCTAGAATGAATAGACAAGAACAGAGAAAGGGCGGAATCATTCCCCTCAGTGACCCTTCTTTGGCTATGGACTTGTTGACTGTTGTGGGTCTGTTATGAATGCCAGGGATAGAGTGGACATGGTCACTATATGACATGGAAGAGTTGGGTCTCCTCCCTGCCTGGATTATTATAGTTATTCAAGAATGTCCAAAAATTTTTTTTTGCCATTTTTTTGGGTCACACCCGGCGATGCTCAGGGGTTACTCCTGGATCATGCACTCAGGAATTACTCCTGGCGGTGCTTGGGGGACCATATGGGATGCTGGGAATTGAACCCGGGTCGGCCGCATGCAAGGCAATTGCCCTATGCGCTGTGCTATTGCTCCAGCCCCAAGAATGTCCAATTTTTTGAGATAAAACTTTCTTCTTCTTCTTCTTTATATTTTAATTTAATTTAATTTATTTTTAATTGAATCACCATGATACAGTTACAAACTTTCATGATTAAATTTCAGTCATACAATGTTTGAGCACCCATCCCTCTACCAGTGTGCATTTTCCACCACCAAAGTTCCCGGTATCCCTCCCTCACGCTCCACCCCATCCCATCCCCTGCCTCTGCGCCAGGCACCTTCTTACTCTCTCTCTATTTGGGGGCATTATGGTTTGCAATAGAGATGCTAAGAGATAAAACTTCTGAGAGTTTACTCACTTTTATTCCTCTTGACCAAAGCACATGATCTGTCATTCTCAGGGCATCAGATTTTTGTATAAATGTCAATACACATGTTTTTCTTATTTCAGGGCTTTGTTAATATAATTTTTGTCTTTTATTTTCTCTTATCAAAGAAGAATATCTTCTTACATTTTTTATTGCCTATGATAACTTTGCACTGATGACCCCCCACTCTAACCCCTTCTAGTAAAATTTTATAATTTACTTTAACTTCATTGGTTTCTGTAACAAATAATATATCTAACATTTTCCAAAATACAGATATTTGAAGAGGAATAAGATATGATTCCCACTTAGGTGGATAGTTTATAGCAATATGTTTAATTATTTGAAACAGACTAGTATTAATACTTGTTTATGTTGATTTTATAAATTATATGAAATATCTTCATGGACACCCTACTGTACTATATTATTTATGTGAGGATCAAATACATGAGATTCTTCAATAAAGGGGCTAGGAGGATGAAAGAACAAATTCTCTTGGACTCATTTAGCATAAGACTATGTAAAGCTATGCTGTGAGTCAAGTACTGTTTTAGCTGAATCTCTTTGAGTAGCAGGTTTTAGGAAATGTTATTCAAATTTATTTGATCCAAGGGGAAATTATTGATTCCTGAGCATGAAAGACACAGACTTTAAATTTGTGTTAAAAATTAAAGTTTAAGAGATGGGACTAAGAGCAAATTCTCTATATTTTAGAAAAGTGAGCTTTTCTTTATATACTAAAATGGAATAACAGCATAGACCATATACAAGTGAGCTTTTAGCAATCACTTGTAATTCTTGAACATGGTAAGGGAACAAAATTAAACATCCTAGTCAAGAGGGCAATAAAGGTCAATAGATTTTCACCAGTACTGCCAAGTAGTTGGTAAAGATGTCTTAACAGCCCTTGAACCTCAAGTTCCAAAAGGAGTTGGGTCATTATCCATACTGACAAGATGAAAATAACTTGTCTAGTCAGTGACTCTCAGGAAGTAATAGTAGAAAGTCAGACTAATAATGTGTCCTCTTATAGTGTATATCACTTTTAAATTATTTCCGTAACTCAAACACATCAAGCTTTGCCAAGATATTTAGGCAACAGATTGAATGTAAAAAAAAAACCCTGAATGTATTTCAAGACCATCTATGCACTATCATTTCAAACATAGAAGTTTACTTAAATTAAAATTGTGATACTGCCAAGTTGTGCCTGTGGCAAAAAGTTCTAGCAATGTTAGATCTAGGGTGCTATATATATATGTATATATATAAATAAATAAATATAAATATATACATATTTATATATATTTATATATTTAAATATATGCATATATAAATATATATATATATTTAGGATGACAATGCTATTCGGGTATCCCAAAGAGGAATCAAAAGAGCTATACTTGGAGTATCACGTTTCACTCAAGTGAGAAAAGGAATCCGGAGTTCCTACCTCCGTCGACGATCAAGAATCAGGTACACTGTCTCATTTGCCAAAGCGTCAATAATTAGATGGGCCGGACACGTAATGCGATTCAGAGATGATCGTTGGACTAGAGCTGTAACTGACTGGATTCCATGGGATGTCAAAAGACTGAGTGTTGCCCACTTACAAGATGGTCAGACTTCTTTGTCAAAACCCTGAATGAATAGTTTGAGGCTCTTCCTGTTCCTGTAGTGAGCAGATATCACTGGGCTACACTAGCACGCGACAGGGATGAATGGAGACATTACTGGCACCCGCTCAAGTAAATTGAAGATCAACGGGATGACAAGTGACAAGTGACATACATATTATATATACATACATACATACATATATATATATACATATATTCGAATTTAGAGAGCCTAAGGAACTTGTATATCAAGATGACACTCAGTCTTGGCTAGACCCAACCTCTCAAACTAAACAGCATTGTTATTTCTTGACTTGCTTTCCTCTCTGTTGATGTCTTCCAGGCAGGTTCTCTGTTGAAGGTGCCAGAACTGTTGCTAGAAATCTCACTGCAGGGCTAGATAGGTGAGAGGACTGATTGCATGCTTTGCATACAGGGGGCCTGGGTTTGATCTGTAGAACCACATGATTCTCTGAGCACCACAGGGAGCAATAGAGAACAGAGGTGAAAGTAGCCCATACCACCACTAGGTGTGGCTTCATACACACACACACAGATACACGTGGGATATCAATACACATGGAATATCAATATAGACTCATAATCAGTTGGAAGAGACATTCTTTATTCTCAACAGTTCAAACAAAAGTTTTAAAATTCCTTTGAATCAACTTAGGTCATGAGCCTATTAATGAATTACTGACTTCCAGTTAGTCTCTCATCTGAGAATGTAGTTAGCAAGTTTGATTCCACACCACTATGTGACATAGACTGGCACAATTAAGAACTGCTACAGCATTACTTTGCAGACTTTCCAGTTTTGGATTGTGGGAGGGCCCCTGCTCTTACTTTATTCCAATTTGTTTAACGTCACTATATTTAGGAATTTTTAATTTGTAACATTCCTCTTCCCAATGAATATTTTTTTACTCAAAATTATTTTGATTTTAAATAGAAAGCAAGTTATGGTTAGCAAGACCACATGTGCATGCACACATACACAAACACACTCACACACAGACACAGACACACACACAACACGAACAATCATTAAAAGGACTCATGGGTATCTCACAATATCAAAGAAAGAATTAAGCTGCTTGGAGGAGCAATAAAAAAGACAGTTTCTAGTATCTTAGCAGCAGTAATTGGAATTTATCATGGTATTTTTTTTAGAGAAATGCTATCAATGTTCCCGTTTCAAAGAATTTCAGTCTTTGGTCCTCAAAATATCCAAATTCCTAGAAGAGAGTCTTTGATTAACCCATCTTAGGTCAAATGTCAACATCGAGATTATTCAGTTTATGCTGAACCATCATCATCAATTCAGTTGGTGACTGAACCGTGTAATTAGACATAAAAAATAAATATCATCATTCCTTCATCAAGATGAGGAAATGAGGCTAGTGGAAATGAACTTTTTCAATATTGTTAGATAATAATAACAAAACCAGTATTTAATTCAGTTCTCTATATGGTACCAAATAAGTAAAACATACTGTGACAGGATTCTGTGCCCACAGAAATCGTCATGGCTTTGCTTTTGCTCTCTTTTGTTTTGCTACTTCTCATGTTTAATAACTTGTGTTAAAAGCATTCCAGTCTGTCCCCACAAGGGGTAGGTCCTCCAGTTCCATAGGATAAGAAATGAGGTGTACTCATTAAAGAAGGAAAAATCCCCTCCTGCCAGCCCCAGGCAGTGTCTTCTACTCTCAGAAAATGCTTCTCATACGTAGGATTTGGGATTTGGTTTGAGAACTGATTTTCTCATCACACCACCCTACCTCCGAAGAGCATCCATAATTTGAAATTATCTAACTATTATAGTTTCTATTTTCAATATGTGGAAGGAAGATCGAGAAGTCATAGAAAGCGTTTGTTGGCACAACTAGATAGAAAAATACCTGACCATGGCACAATTCTCGTAGGAATGCTAGGGTTACTGGTTTTACTCCTTTCAGACACAAGATTTTTGTATGTGATAAATTTTTTTTCTTGCTAAGGTTAGGTAATTTTCTTAAATACTATATGAATATGTAATTTTCATGTATGTAATATATACATATATGCATATGTGTATATAATGCAGGCAGCAAAACAATGCAGAAATAACTGTGCAATACATTTAAAAATACAGTTGTATATTTATATGTACATATATTTTAAAATTGTGTGTATATATACACGTACTTTAAATTTTATTTTGTTTTGGTTTTCAGGCCACACCTGATGAAGTGTAGGTTTAATCCTGGCTCTACACTCAGGAATTACTGTTGACAGTGCTTGGGGGACCATATGGGATGCTGGCGATTGAACCTGAGTTGGCTATATGCAAGGCAAGCACCCTACCATGGTACTACCGCCCAACCCCTATAAATGTATATTTTAAAATCATAACATGAACAAAAGAAGTTAAACTATATTACATGGTTTTATGTGTATATTTCATTTATTTTAAGGTTAACTTGTAACCCTTTTTCTAAGGATAAGTACTCTTGGCATACCTCCTTAGGCCATTTACTTTCATTATTCTTTTTTTTTTCCTTTTTAAATTTTATTGAATCACCATGTGGAGGGTTACATAGTTCTCAGGATTATGTCAGTTATACAATACTCAAACACCCTTCCCCAGTGCCCATCTTCCATCACCAACCCCCCCAGTATACCTGCCGCCCCCTCCCACCTCCCCAGTCCCCACCCTTGTAAGTGATAAGTTTCACTTCGTTTATGCTTTATCTCGATTACATTCCATGTTTCAACACACAACTCACTACCGTTGTTGGGGTTTCCCCCCAAAAAGAAAAAGACAGTCCTATTGCCAAGGAGGCATTTGATAGTTCTCCATTGCTAAGAATATAGAGATATTAAGTCCCGCTGTTTGTTACATAACTTTTCTTTTTCCCCCTTGCCCCACGCCACCGAGTTCACGCCTGTTTAGTAATCGCCACGCTGTCTGACAAAGGGGAAAAAACCAAAAAGGATGGTTATTTCCCGTCATCAGCCGGCGTGGGGCTCTGGCTTAGTTGATAGTCTAGTAGAGTGTCTGCAAGCAGTTTCTGGAACCAAAGGTCTTGCGCTGGTATCGGCTCCAGCTCGAGATTCCACCAGCGTCCCACTGTTCCATGTACATAATTTTTCCCCTTATATCCCATTCCCACGCCACCAGGTCTGTTTGCTTAATGGACATCACACTATGGTTGACGCCACGCCGCGTTTCTTCCCGAGAAAGAAGAATATTTCTTCTCAGCCGGCGTGGGGATATAGCTTAGTTCAGTCTAGAGAGATGGCTACCACTTTGATTGCCTTCAATATTTCAGCAAAAGACTTACTATTCTTGTTAGGATCTCCCACAAAAGTCCGACCCATTAAAAAGGAACCATTACATATTGCTGATGCTAAGATGACATTAGGTTGCGCAGCTGCGGCAGCGGCCGCGCGGTTTTGGGTTTCTGTATAAAGTCCAGGGAAAGTACAACCAGAAATAACATCACTACAAACTTTTACCCTTTTATGGTGCTCATAAGATGGAGAAACCTAGAGAGAAGCTCGGCGTCTCCATTTTGCGCTCAGAAAGCCGCGGCCCCTGCGCTGTGCTCGGGAGGAAGGGGTTGAGAGAGAGAGGTTAAAAGAATTGGGGGATGCCCGGTTTCCACTGTCTCAGCCCGCCATGGGTTCTCCGATCCCGTGCCGGAATTAGTTCAGTGGGCTGCTTGGAGTCCAAGGGCGCTTCCTTGGGCTCTTCCATCATGCTCGCTCTGCAGCAGGGTCCAAAGGAACGCACACGTGGGGGAGGTGGGTTTAAGTATCTATCTGCGGTGGGCAGGGGTCACCGCCCCCGCCCCCTGGGGTCTCCCGCAAGCACGCGTCCTGTTTCAGCTGGCTCGGCATATCCATTTTGCTCTCAGAAAGCCGTGGACCCTGCGCTGTGCTCGGGAGGAAGGGGTTGAGAGAGAGAGGTTAAAAGAATTGGGGGATGCCCGGTTTCCACTGTCTCAGCCCGCCATGGGTTCTCCGATCCCGTGCCGGAATTAGTTCACTGGGCTGCTTGGAGTCCAAGGGCGCTCCCTTGGGCTCTTCCATCATGCTCGCTCCGCAGCAGGGTCCAAAGGACTACTTTCATTATTCTTTAGCAATGGGTTTGTTCTTTTCTCCAGCAGCTCATGCCCTGCATAGTTTGTATAGGGCTACTCACTTGTTATTGCTAAATTAGCTAAGATTTGTGGTTGTTCAGTCAGCAATTGTGCAGATTTTATTAAAGAATCAGAGTCTAAAGCCTTGTCTGCTCATTTTGGGAACTTTCTCTTTCCATAAGTTTCAGCATGGAATTTTCCTTGCACAAAGTTCCCGTTTTCTGCTTGGTCACTATGATCTATAACACTGAATAAAAAATTTTAACTGTGAGACAGTTTGAGCAGAGCTCCCACTGCAGAATTAATTTGCATCTGGCAAAGCATCCTTGAATATTTCTTCTATGCTTTAACTCCTTGTTCTCCTATCTTCCCTCACTCTACTTTATCTATCCTCTGACTCTATGTAAGTGCAAAGCTATTGCACTAAGCATTTTTGGTAACACTGTAGACCACAGAAGCACGGATTGACATGAGCTGTGGACAGTGCTCTGGGAGAAAGCCATGAATGTAGAGAATGATGAACAACCAAGGCAATCTGGCTCCAAAGAGAGTAGGAGTACATTAGAGAGCTGGCTTTTCCAAACAGTGCAGAAACAGAAAGAGATTGAACTAACAATAACAGATGAGCATTTACCAACATACTAAGCATTTATACATGCATAATCTCTTTTAATCCTCTCTGAGGAAGATTTTATGATGATTTTCCATTTTAGAAGAGGCCCAGATGTAAATGTTCCCAGACAGAATTATATCTGACTCTACTAAATGCTGGCTCTGAATCACATGGGTTTTCCTGACACCTCTGAGATGCTTTGGAAAAGTATGTGGATTTTGATGTCTCTTTAACACAGAAACATACCCTACATTCCCTTTTATGTGTATGTGGTGAAGAGTATGTCTATAAAATATTTCTTGTAAGACTGACCCAACAGGCAAGAAAGAGAATCTATGTATGGTACAAAGAAATACCCTGAGGATGAGAAGCCAAATGACCAGGAATGGAAAGAAGAGGGATTATTATTGCTATTATTATTATCATTATTATACTTATTGGGGGGTTGGAACGATAACACAGTGGTAGGGCGTTCGCCTTTCACGGGGCCAACCATTGTTCAATTCCTCTCAGAGAGCCTGGAAAGCTACCGAAAATTGTTACTGCAAAAGCAGTAACAATAAGTCTCACAATGAGAGAGGTTACTGGTGCCTGCTTGAACAAATCTATGAGCAATGGGATGACAGTGACAGTGACAGTGATCCATGTTGGGAGGTCTCTTGCCCCCGAGCCTGGCTGTTTTCATCTGGGCCCCTCAGAGGGAGGTGGGTTGAGTTTCCCTCCCCACCCTGAGCAGAGCCCTGGCAGCTGAAGACCTCCGGAACCCAGCCACAGCCATACTCAAGGCCCCTCTCCACATGTTTAGACAAGCCTCATGCATGAAGGAACCAGCAGAGGAACCCAGGTGTGAGAGACCCAGGGCTGAGATCTCCAAGCCTGCTTGGATCAGGACTGGTCCTCTTCTGCCCAGATCCCCCATTTTCCAGTAGCTAGGCGATCACACCCAGAAACTGCCCCTGGGGCTGTGTAATCCCATCAACATCCAGAGACTAAAACCAAGTTATAGTTTTATAACCTGGAAGTATCTTATCTCCCTCTTGGAGAACCTGGAAAGCTACTTAGAGTTTTCCTGCCCAGATGGGAGAGCCTGGCAAGTTCCCTGTGGTATATATTCGTATGCCAAAAACAGTAACAATGATGAGTCTCATTCTCCTGACCCTGAAAGAGCCTCTAATGTGGCACAGTTGGGAAGGACAAGTAAAGAGAGGTTGTTAAAATCTCAGGGCTAGGACAAATGGAGACGTTACTGGGCCTGCTCAAGCAATGGGATCAATGGGATGATACTGATTGCCATGAGTAATCCCTGACTACCAACAGGTATAATCACTCATGGCAATCAGTTTAGGGATCACTCCTGGTGGGGTTTAGGGGACCGTAAGAGGTACTGAGGTTTGAATCTGAGTCAGCTGCATGTAAGGCAAAAATCTTAACCACTTTGCTATTGTTCCAGCTTCAAGAACTGGAATTATTTTTAAATGTATTCTACAACTATGTGCAATTTCTATATTTTCTAACAAAGGGAAATAAACATTCTTTTGCATGAGAATATGCTGTCCTTTCAAATCTTTAAACTCTATATAGAAATTACACCTTATTGTACATAAAAAATCCTGTAAAGATTTTCAGAATAAAAAAGTAGCAGTTATGACTACAACAGACCAAATAAATGGAAAGGTCTTGCTAAAATAAATTGACAAAGAGTCACTGAAGTGCCTTTGCAGCTGAGGGCACATATTCAATATGCCACATGTTAGGTGATAGAGAAAACTTAAGACCTTTATCCCAATAAGTTATTTTTGAATATTCTGTGTAGATAAAAATAAGTTCTGTTCATTTTTAGAGAAGTTTAAATTGTAAAGCATGCATTGCTCCTTCCTGGGTGGGACGGTATTGCTGAAACATAGCAGGAGAACTATTCATCATCACATTTAGGGAAAACCTTTAACAGATGACCACACATATGGGCATTAGGTACATACTTTCCTCTGCATAAAACAAAGTGATAAATGAGGTATGAATTTTAAAGTCATAATTTCTTCAATAAAAACTCTAATGCATGTAAGTTAAAATATCTTGAGACTTTTCAGTGAACTCTCCCTTCCACTTCAAATTTACAAAAAAATATTATCTTGAAGTCAATTTTTTTGTCTTTTTATTTCAATATCATCAGGGTTCTGCCTGATGATACTCAGGACTTACTCCTAGCTCTATGCCTCTAGGTCACTCATGGTGGTACTCTGGGGACCATAAATGTTGTGCAGATGAAACTGGTGTCAGTCACAAGCATGGCAAGCACTTTACCTTCTGTACTCTCTCTGACTCCCTAGTGAAGACATTTCATATGATCTTAATAATTATAGTTGTCTTTTTTGAGAAACATTCTTATTCCTATTTTGCATATCAAAAATAGTAATTGATAGTAATTAATATCTTACCCAAAGTAGCCTAGATATGAGGTAGCTCTTTGATTTAAAAATTAGCCAATGGCAGGCATGGTGTTTGAGTTCCTGGGGGCTTTTCTATGTAATTTGCCTCACTTTGGGATTACACCTTGAGGTAAAACTGGCCAATGAAACACATCTTACCAATCCATTACTCAATGTCTGTCTGGTATGGTAGGAAGTGCCATTTTTCAGTGATAAATAGGTCAACTTCAATGCTTCACTGCTTGTTTGAATCTTTACTTGCTTCGGTGTGACCATAGGAATGTGGCTGCATCCAGTTCATCCATCTCCCCCAAAAGCAGGAATTATAAGACCTACTTCCTAGGGTTATTGGACACTGACCCCTAATCTCTGATTTAAGCCAGAACTTCCGTGTACTAGTTAAGCAGGAATCTCCATGTCTACTTAATGTAATGCTTCTGCTATCTGTCTGTGTTCTAGGCTCTGCCACAGGATGGAGGCATGTAGCCATGAATCCTTTTGCTAATGAACATCTTTTCCCAAGAAGTGATGAAAGTTTCTGGCTTCATCTCTAACAGTCAGGCAGTTTATGTGTATACCCTGCTATATAAATTGCAGTCAATTACTTACGGGTAGCAGTTGAAATTCCCAGTAATAGTAAAGAAGTTAGCCATTTGTAAGTCATTTGTAGTAATCTTTAGTAACCGATAATTAGACACTAATTAGCTCATTTGCTTCGTGTTGTTTTTCCTTAGTAAGATATATAATGAGTTAATTACAAGGAAAAGAATTGAATGGTAATTAAATGCCAATTAAAAGGTTTTGTATGTAAGCAAAGTACATTGGCTAAATAGTAATGCATAAAATTAAAACAATGAACTAAATGATTTAAGGTAATGTGATAAGAATTGTTTTATTCCTTATACTGATTTTTATGGTGCGTTAGTCTTGCTTGCTGTGCAAAAAACTAAACAAGTCTCAGGTTAGCAGAGTTTCTCAGCCTGAGTGCTATTGACTTCTTGAATCTGACTGTTCTTCATTGTGGAGGCTGTCCTACAGATTATGGGCCCACTAAAGTCCAACGGCACTCTCCAATTTGTGGTAACAAAAATGTCTTCAGTAGTTACTGAATATTTATTGGGAGAAAAATTGCCTAACTAAAAACCATTGTTTCTGCCTTTAACTTATTTTTCAGTTATTAAGTGCCACTGCTTATCTAAAATTGAGTTTTCTTTGGAGCTGTTTTGAGTCAAACTTGCTGGTCGTCAGGGATTTCTCCCAGTTCCATGGTCAAGGTCACTCCTGGTGGTGCTCAAGGGATCATGTGGTGGGAAGAGATTTAAATCAGGGTCTCCCAGGACTGAAACATGCATTCAGTCTTTTGAGCTATTTTTTCAGACCTAAAAATGAATTTTGAAAGCTTATAGTAACATCGGTGGGATCCACAGACTAAATCTATTACTAAATTGCTGTGTAAATCTATTAATAGTTACTGTAAGTGGCAGAACCCCTGACTTTGACTCCCAGACTGCCTCACTCACACAGAGCAGAACCATTGACCTGTTACCTGTACATTAGCGCGTATTTGAGTGCTTATTCCAGGACAGGCACCTACCTAAGCACTGGAAGTACAGCAGTGAACATACAGATATATGGATGTTGTGTGAGAGTGATAAATAGGATGGAGACAAGTTGTAAGTTGGGATGGAGAACTCTGTTTTGAGTAGGATGATTCTAGAAGTTTCCACTTAAAAGGAGGCAGTGAACATGTAGATATCAAAGGGCAGAGGGTATAAGATGAGGAGACCAACGAAGACAAAATCTGTTCCCTTTTTCTAATGACAACATGAGTGCCCAAGTATAGATGACTGGATAAATAAACTATGGTACACCTACACAGTGGAATACTACATAACTGTTAAGAAAGTGAAGTTATGAAATTTGCTTATAAATGTATAGACCTAAAATGTATCATGCTGAGTGAAATGAGTCAGAAGGCGTGGGACAGACATAGAATGATTTCACTCATTTGTGGAATATAAAAAACACAGTATGAGAGTATTACCCATGGACAATAGAAATGAGGGTCAGGAGGACTGGTTGGAAGTCTGTCACAAGTGAGGGGGAGGGGGAGAGGGCAGTTAGGACAGAGAAGAGAAGAAATCTCTATGACAATGACAGTTGAAATGATCACTCTGCACAAGAATTGAATGCGAAAAGTAGGTAAAGGGATATAGATGATAACCTTACAATACCTGTACTGCAAACCATAATGACCAAAAGGAAAGAGAGAAAGAGAGAGAGAGAGACATAGAGAGACTGTGGGTGGGGGGTGAAAGGAAGAAAATTGGGGACATTGGTGGTGGAAAATGTGCATTGGTGAAGGGACGAATTTTGAAACATTGTGTGACTGAAACCCAATCATGGACAACTTTGTGACTGTTTAATGGTGATTTAATATAAAAATAATTTTTATGAAGCTTTGAAAAGTTTATGAACATCAATAGATTATGTTATTGATCTTAGTGCTTATTAGATTAAAACTGGACATTTTGTTACAAATACTTCATAAATTTTTCTTTTAAAAGATGTTACCATATTACGGCCAAAGGGGAAGCAAGTGCTTTAGATTTTGTCTTTGAGGCCAAGCTGGTAAAGACAATGATCTGAGTAGGAAATTCAGAGATAGCTTGAACATTTTAATAATGCAGCAAAACCCATAAGTAGCACTGTTGTCCCATTGTCCATTGATTTGCTCGAGTGGGCACCAGTAATGTCTCCATTGTTAGACTTGTTGTTACTGTATTTGGCATATCGAATACACCACGAGTAGCTTGCCAGGCTCTGCTGTACAGGTGAAATACTCTTGGTAGCTTGCTGAGCTCTCCAATAGGGACGGAGGAAAACCCATAAGTATACATTGAAAATAAATGTTAGAAAGCTGAAAGAAAAAGATACGACTGTTTTCAGGGTATTGATAGATATGCATACTTTTACCTTTTTTAAAAAAACAATTTAAGATATTGAAGAAATTTCAAATATCATTCCATCATTCCACTGTTATTTGATGATGCATGGGTGTGAAAAATACTATGTCAATTAAAATCTATTTTTACTTGTAAGTGAATAAGTTAGTTTACGTGATGGTGCAAAGGATTAGATGGCACCATGCCACCACGAATACCAAGAGTGATTCTGACAGCACTTTGCTGTTTGAACCCAGAATGTGCAGTGATGGAGTAGAACACGAGTGAAGGGAAACAGTGGAACAGGGCTGGCATTGAGTTTTCGAGTCACAAGAGATTATACTGGAATCTTTCTTCTTTGCTGTTGACTTTCCCGCATCAAGTCAGCTTTGAACAACTCTAGAAACATCAGATGCAACAGACTGGGCTGGGGTAGGGGGGGCAGGTGGGGCCTTGGTGGGGTGGGAGGGTGGTAGAGTGGCAGAGGGAACTTGGAAAAAAAGAGCAGTCATTGTAATAATAGCAAATAATTATTTTTTGTTATAATTATTGTGAAAAAAGCGATAAGAGCAAAATTGTGAAGTCATCAGGCATGCCCTGAAGCCTTTATCTTCTGGGGTTCCTTTGCATATGCTAATAGAGTTGTTGAAATCTTCAGAAACCTACCTGAGTTTCCTGACCCTCCAGAACATTTTGCTGAGCACAGAGTACTCTAGGAAACCCAGCTGTTTCTGTCTTCAGTTTACTTTTAAAGTATTAAGGGAGATTAGACTTGAATTACATTTGGGAAGATAATCTCTATTATTATGATGCAAATAAATCTTTAATGCTATTAAAAAGGCACTCCAAGATTTTTTTCTGCCTCTCTTTTTCACTCTCAACAAATCTTATTTTCTACAGGACACATTGCTAAGTTAAGTGTAAATGAATCAGTAGCATATGGCTTAATCTTCTTCAAATTCCCTTTGGGCTAGAGGAATTAATTGACAAACAAAAGTGGCAAAATTTCCTTTTAGTATTTGGACTCTCAAATTTTGGAAGCCTGACTGGAGTCACTTAGGGCCTCCAATTTCAGTAAGAACTTTTTTTTTCTCTATCAAAATATCTACCTTCCACAGTTAATGGGAATGTAGCCTTCAGAATCAACAACTCTCATATCACAGTTCTCCTGTGTCTTTATTTTCCTGAAATTTTATTAGGACATGAGTCCCTGGTACGTTTAAACCTTTGATTTTTATGTTCCTCCTGCGAAAGGAGGACAGCCTGGCAGATTAGAGGTAAACTTTTGTGGTTGTATTTAATTTTTGATGTAGAATGTTCCAGAAGTCTCACAAATTCTAAACACCCCGTAGAGAACTCAATGAAAGATCAAAAGGGAGAGGTTTATGATTAATCCCCAAAGATTATGTTTTAAAATTCCTCACTTCAGGCAAATGTTAATTAAGATTCTTTTGTGTTTGCCAGTGTGTCCGTGGGGACAGTGTTGGTGGGGGTGCCAAAAGATGATGGACTAGGAGTTTGAAAGATTCAAGTTTAAAATCTCTCCACCTCTGCTTGGTTACCTGGCTGCCTCCTTAAAAGTGAGCTGGACCCGGCAGATGCTTGGCAAAGTCTGAAGGTCTCCAGTGAGTCTTTGCCTAAGGCCTGGCTGCTGGTGAGCGCTAGCATTTGGGGGATTTGGAGCTAAAGAATAATCAATAAGGCATCGTTCTGCTCAGATTCCAGTCCATGATATGGTTACTTCAGACACACTGAATACTGTAGTAATTAGGAGAGATACAAATTAAATTAGCAGCACCCAAAGGCAATTTGTTCTATAAAGTTTGATAATCTTATCCTCGTCACTGAAGATACAAATAATTATTCTTCCCCCTTCCAGAACAGTTTGGTTTGCATTTGTCTAACCTCCTTATCTTAACAGGAGAAAGTGGAGGTGATGTTTTCTGTGCTGGGAGTGTGAGAACTCAGAAGCACCCAGATGTTGCAGCTCACCCATTCTGGTGGCTTCTTCATCTCCCCAGGCACCCAGCACCCCATCTTTGCATCTGTAACAGGGTTATGGTGCACCTCACAGGTATTGCAGTGAGAATGAACTAAAGTCGTGTAACCTTATAGAAATAAATGCCACATCATAGATGTACATGGTTAGAGCACTTAAAATTTGCTCTCTCCTGTCGATGAAGCATTCACTGTATTACTGTATCATTGTCATCTCGTTGCTCATCAATTTGCTTGCGTGGACACCAGTAACATCTCCATTGTGAGACTTCTTGTTACTGTTTTTGGCATATAGAATATGCCACGGGTAGATTTCCAGGCTCTGCTGTGCAAGCGAGATACTCTCGGTAGCTTGCAGGGCTCTCCGAGAGGGGTGGAGGAATTGAACCTCAGTCGGCTGAGTGCAAGGCAAATGCCCTACCCACTGTGTTATCACTTCAGCCCTGTTGATGAAGCATTAGACCTCCATTGTGAGGGTTTCCATATCCTGAAGGTGAGAGCAGAGGGTAATTGTGAGCTTCTGATGTTTCTGTGTAAGTGTAATTTGATCGAAAGTTTTAGGAGCGAGAAGGAGTCTTAGGAAAGTTATTCCCCAAAGCCCTTTAAAGACATGCCTATCAAAAGCAAGGTGCCCCTCAAACCTCAAGCTGCTGTTTTGCAGCACCAGTACTTAGGGGAATATTATCCTCTTTCCCCAAATAACTACAAAATTCAATCAGTGTAACTACAGAAATCACAGCTGACTCATATTTTTTCTTCTGCTGTTTTATGTTGCTTTATTATCTCTGTCACTCGTTGCTTTATAGCTGTTTTATTATCCTCATAATGTTTTGAGACATCAAACCTCAAATAACTTTTTAATTTGAAAAAAAAAACTTTGTAGAAAAGAACATTACCAACACCTAGGTAGTCACTATGGAAAATTAACAAATATGATATTGACAAGTTTCATTTGACTTTTCATCTTTTTGTTTGTTTTTGGGCCACACCTGTTGGTGCTCGGGGCTTACTCCAGTGTCGGTGCTTAGGAATCACTCCTAGTGAGGTTCAGAGGAACATATCAGATGCTGGGAATCAAACTAAGGTCTGCAGCATGCAAGGCAAGCACCCTATCTGCCACCTTTTGTCATACATTTATTTATTTATTTGCATTTTGAGTCATGCACAGGGATCACTCCTGGCTTTGCACTCAGGAATCACTTCTGGCAGTGCTCAGGGGAGGATACGGGATGCTGGGAATTGAACCTGGGTTGGCTGTGTGCAAGGCAAATGCCCTACCTGCTGTGCTATCATTCCAGCCCCTCTCATCTTTCTTTTAAATGGAAACTTTTTTATATCTCATGAATCCTAGTCTTCTTAACCAAAGTCAGCCTTTATTATAAGCTTTGTGAGAATCCTTCCTATCATGGATGTTAGTTTTAATTACAAACAAACGCTCAAAATGAATATTTAATATTATTTTACTTTTAAGTTATGTAAATGTTCTATAACTCTGTTACAGTTAGCAGCATTTTACAGTGATCCAGGTTGATTGATGTATACAGATCTAATTAATTCAGGTTAATTCTAGAATGTTATAGTCTATTATGCAATTGTACCAGAAATTATTTCTCACTTATTTGGAGTATTTGCAACATTTTATTTATTTTCCATTAAGGCAAACGGCCAGACAAGTATCTATCTGATCCTTCAATTCTCTGTAGCTTTCATGTCAATGGATAGCACATGCAAAAAGCTCAATTTTCTTTTAAAAGGGCCTACACAGAAAACCTTTATATATAATTCCCTGCATGTTCTGTAATATAAAGACCTAGGCTTCCTATACCCCCACCAAAATGCGCCTTAGCTATCTTAGTCCTCTGTTAAGTTCCTCCCCACTAGGAAAGTGCCTTTCCCTTTCTCTTTTAGTTTTCAGTAAATTTTGCTACTTTCGAACTATGAGTCTGAGCATTTTTACTGCTCATTATTGATGCAGATGAGGCAGAAGTCACAGTGTAAGGTCTTTGTGTTCATTCCTGATTCCCAGGTTCTTCAGTATTTTCAAGAATTAAAAGAAAAGGAGCTTTCCAAGGGGAGGAACTTAGTCTAGGACTAAGTTAAGGTAAGGGAGGTGACTCAGCCCGGGCAGCCGAAAACCTCCAGAACTCAACCACGGCCAGGCTTACTGCTGCTTTCCATATGCTCTGGCCCAGCCTCACCCATGAGTAATCTGCAGAAAACCCAGGTATGTGGGACTTTGTGACTGAGAACTCTGGGATCAAGGGAACTGAGAACAGGTATCCTCTGCCCATGTCCCCTGCTTCCAGCAACTTAGCAGTCACACCTATAAGCCACCTCTGGCTAGAGCCAGATTATCTCATCACTGACCACCATCCAGATCGCATGTTCTCTTCCGAATAACATGAAACTTATTTCATGAACGTAACATGAAATAACATGAAATCATAAGCATGCTGCTGGACCCCACACCAAGCTATTTAACTCGGGGTGCTCTGGAGGGAGGCGGGTGAGACCCCTCCCTGCCCCAGGGGACCCAGCCCTGGCAGCCTAAAACCTCCAGAATGGTTGAGAAACTGCCGCCATGCTCACGGCCGCTCTCCACATGCTTGGGCCAAGTCTCACCCACGAGTGAACCTATTCCTGGACGGTGCAACAACTTATACCTCACATCACCCATACTCCAAGAGTACCACACCACATTTGATGGGGTTTAAAGAAGCAACCAATCATAGCGGGAAATTTTTTTTTTACAGATATATGTATGTGTGTATAAATATATATATATGCGCATATATACATGTATATATATACATATATATATGCACAGCAGTTATGTGTACCTAGGTCAAGAATTCAACATGAGGAACAATCTGACACCTGAGCTGCGCAGGAGGAAGAGAGCAGCATGGAACACCTTCAAGAGCATCAAAGAAGTTGTTAAGAGGATGAAGAACCTCTGGCTCCAGGCATATCTTTTCGACTCCACCATTCTTTTTGCACTAATATATGCTTCAGAGACCTGGGCCCTCTGAAAACAGGATAAGAATGCTATTCGGGTCTCCCAAAGAGGAATAAAAAAGAGCTATGCTTGGAATATCATGTTTTACTCAAGTGAGAGAAGTATCCGGAGTTCTGACCTCCATCGGTGATTGAGAATTAGGGACACTGTCTCATTTGCAAGTGTCAAAAATCAGATGGGCCGGACACGTAATGCAATTTGGAGATGACTGCTGGACTATAGCTGTTACTGGATTCCATGGGCTGTCCAAAGAAAGCCTGGCCGCCAACCTACGAGATGGTCAGACTTCTTCATCAAGACCCTGAATGAACGGTTTGAGGCTTTTTGTGTTCCTGTAGTGAGCAGATGCCATTGGGCTACACTAGCACGCAACAGGGACAAATGGAGACATTACTGGTGCCGGCTTGAGCAAATCAATGAGCAACAGGATGACAAGTGATACAAGTGATGGTTTAAAAGATAAACATAAGCTTACACATATATAAGTTAAATAAGATTTGTTTTTGCAGTATGTAGCATAACCAGGAAGAAATAATAACCTTCAAGATAGAATTCTATGGTAAGTGGTTTTACACATTACTCCTTTATCTATATCACGAGACTCTTAACTGTAACTGATTCAATATAAGTTCTTTTTATGTCCATACTTCTCAAGTTTTAGTTGGATCATAATCACTCCCCCCACCCACAGCAGAGCCTGGCAAGCTACCCGTGGCATATTGGATATGCCAGAAATAGTAACAACAAGTCTCACAATGGAGATGTTACTGGTGCCCACTCGAACAAATTGATGAACAACAGGGATGACAGTTCTACAGTGCTATAGTGCATAATCACCCAATCCATGGATTTTCCCAAAACTTCTGTTTTTCACTTGGTTTATATTTTAGGAAAAACTGTTGTAAAATTTGAGACTAAATTTGAACCTGCATTTAGGGAAATCATCTCTTCATAGATGGTTGTTACTTTAAACCCTATGGTGGGCGGCTCGGGGCTTCTCCTGAAGCCCCTGCCTGGCACCTGTCCGCCGCCGCCGTCGGATCCTGACCAATCTCCATCCTGCAGGTAAACAGGCAATCCCTTGGAGAGCCTGCCTCAGCGCGGAGAAGTCCCCTCCCCGCCCCCTGCCCGCCGCGGCTCGGGGCTTCTCCTGAAGCCCCTGCCTGGCACCTGTCCGCCGCCGCCGTCGGATCCTGACCAATCTCCATCCTGCAGGTAAACAGGCAATCCCTTGGAGAGCCTGCCTCAGCGCGGAGAAGTCCCCTCCCCGCCCCCTGCCCGCCGCGGCTCGGGGCTTCTCCTGAAGCCCCTGCCTGGCACCTGTCCGCCGCCGCCGTCGGATCCTGACCAATCTCCATCCTGCAGGTAAACAGGCAATCCCTTGGAGAGCCTGCCTCAGCGCGGAGAAGTCCCCTCCCCGCCCCCTGCCCGCCGCGGCTCGGGGCTTCTCCTGAAGCCCCTGCCTGGCACCTGTCCGCCGCCGCCGTCGGATCCTGACCAATCTCCATCCTGCAGGTAAACAGGCAATCCCTTGGAGAGCCTGCCTCAGCGCGGAGAAGTCCCCTCCCCGCCCCCTGCCCGCCGCGGCTCGGGGCTTCTCCTGAAGCCCCTGCCTGGCACCTGTCCGCCGCCGCCGTCGGATCCTGACCAATCTCCATCCTGCAGGTAAACAGGCAATCCCTTGGAGAGCCTGCCTCAGCGCGGAGAAGTCCCCTCCCCGCCCCCTGCCCGCCGCGGCTCGGGGCTTCTCCTGAAGCCCCTGCCTGGCACCTGTCCGCCGCCGCCGTCGGATCCTGACCAATCTCCATCCTGCAGGTAAACAGGCAATCCCTTGGAGAGCCTGCCTCAGCGCGGAGAAGTCCCCTCCCCGCCCCCTGCCCGCCGCGGCTCGGGGCTTCTCCTGAAGCCCCTGCCTGGCACCTGTCCGCCGCCGCCGTCGGATCCTGACCAATCTCCATCCTGCAGGTAAACAGGCAATCCCTTGGAGAGCCTGCCTCAGCGCGGAGAAGTCCCCTCCCCGCCCCCTGCCCGCCGCGGCTCGGGGCTTCTCCTGAAGCCCCTGCCTGGCACCTGTCCGCCGCCGCCGTCGGATCCTGACCAATCTCCATCCTGCAGGTAAACAGGCAATCCCTTGGAGAGCCTGCCTCAGCGCGGAGAAGTCCCCTCCCCGCCCCCTGCCCGCCGCGGCTCGGGGCTTCTCCTGAAGCCCCTGCCTGGCACCTGTCCGCCGCCGCCGTCGGATCCTGACCAATCTCCATCCTGCAGGTAAACAGGCAATCCCTTGGAGAGCCTGCCTCAGCGCGGAGAAGTCCCCTCCCCGCCCCCTGCCCGCCGCGGCTCGGGGCTTCTCCTGAAGCCCCTGCCTGGCACCTGTCCGCCGCCGCCGTCGGATCCTGACCAATCTCCATCCTGCAGGTAAACAGGCAATCCCTTGGAGAGCCTGCCTCAGCGCGGAGAAGTCCCCTCCCCGCCCCCTGCCCGCCGCGGCTCGGGGCTTCTCCTGAAGCCCCTGCCTGGCACCTGTCCGCCGCCGCCGTCGGATCCTGACCAATCTCCATCCTGCAGGTAAACAGGCAATCCCTTGGAGAGCCTGCCTCAGCGCGGAGAAGTCCCCTCCCCGCCCCCTGCCCGCCGCGGCTCGGGGCTTCTCCTGAAGCCCCTGCCTGGCACCTGTCCGCCGCCGCCGTCGGATCCTGACCAATCTCCATCCTGCAGGTAAACAGGCAATCCCTTGGAGAGCCTGCCTCAGCGCGGAGAAGTCCCCTCCCCGCCCCCTGCCCGCCGCGGCTCGGGGCTTCTCCTGAAGCCCCTGCCTGGCACCTGTCCGCCGCCGCCGTCGGATCCTGACCAATCTCCATCCTGCAGGTAAACAGGCAATCCCTTGGAGAGCCTGCCTCAGCGCGGAGAAGTCCCCTCCCCGCCCCCTGCCCGCCGCGGCTCGGGGCTTCTCCTGAAGCCCCTGCCTGGCACCTGTCCGCCGCCGCCGTCGGATCCTGACCAATCTCCATCCTGCAGGTAAACAGGCAATCCCTTGGAGAGCCTGCCTCAGCGCGGAGAAGTCCCCTCCCCGCCCCCTGCCCGCCGCGGCTCGGGGCTTCTCCTGAAGCCCCTGCCTGGCACCTGTCCGCCGCCGCCGTCGGATCCTGACCAATCTCCATCCTGCAGGTAAACAGGCAATCCCTTGGAGAGCCTGCCTCAGCGCGGAGAAGTCCCCTCCCCGCCCCCTGCCCGCCGCGGCTCGGGGCTTCTCCTGAAGCCCCTGCCTGGCACCTGTCCGCCGCCGCCGTCGGATCCTGACCAATCTCCATCCTGCAGGTAAACAGGCAATCCCTTGGAGAGCCTGCCTCAGCGCGGAGAAGTCCCCTCCCCGCCCCCTGCCCGCCGCGGCTCGGGGCTTCTCCTGAAGCCCCTGCCTGGCACCTGTCCGCCGCCGCCGTCGGATCCTGACCAATCTCCATCCTGCAGGTAAACAGGCAATCCCTTGGAGAGCCTGCCTCAGCGCGGAGAAGTCCCCTCCCCGCCCCCTGCCCGCCGCGGCTCGGGGCTTCTCCTGAAGCCCCTGCCTGGCACCTGTCCGCCGCCGCCGTCGGATCCTGACCAATCTCCATCCTGCAGGTAAACAGGCAATCCCTTGGAGAGCCTGCCTCAGCGCGGAGAAGTCCCCTCCCCGCCCCCTGCCCGCCGCGGCTCGGGGCTTCTCCTGAAGCCCCTGCCTGGCACCTGTCCGCCGCCGCCGTCGGATCCTGACCAATCTCCATCCTGCAGGTAAACAGGCAATCCCTTGGAGAGCCTGCCTCAGCGCGGAGAAGTCCCCTCCCCGCCCCCTGCCCGCCGCGGCTCGGGGCTTCTCCTGAAGCCCCTGCCTGGCACCTGTCCGCCGCCGCCGTCGGATCCTGACCAATCTCCATCCTGCAGGTAAACAGGCAATCCCTTGGAGAGCCTGCCTCAGCGCGGAGAAGTCCCCTCCCCGCCCCCTGCCCGCCGCGGCTCGGGGCTTCTCCTGAAGCCCCTGCCTGGCACCTGTCCGCCGCCGCCGTCGGATCCTGACCAATCTCCATCCTGCAGGTAAACAGGCAATCCCTTGGAGAGCCTGCCTCAGCGCGGAGAAGTCCCCTCCCCGCCCCCTGCCCGCCGCGGCTCGGGGCTTCTCCTGAAGCCCCTGCCTGGCACCTGTCCGCCGCCGCCGTCGGATCCTGACCAATCTCCATCCTGCAGGTAAACAGGCAATCCCTTGGAGAGCCTGCCTCAGCGCGGAGAAGTCCCCTCCCCGCCCCCTGCCCGCCGCGGCTCGGGGCTTCTCCTGAAGCCCCTGCCTGGCACCTGTCCGCCGCCGCCGTCGGATCCTGACCAATCTCCATCCTGCAGGTAAACAGGCAATCCCTTGGAGAGCCTGCCTCAGCGCGGAGAAGTCCCCTCCCCGCCCCCTGCCCGCCGCGGCTCGGGGCTTCTCCTGAAGCCCCTGCCTGGCACCTGTCCGCCGCCGCCGTCGGATCCTGACCAATCTCCATCCTGCAGGTAAACAGGCAATCCCTTGGAGAGCCTGCCTCAGCGCGGAGAAGTCCCCTCCCCGCCCCCTGCCCGCCGCGGCTCGGGGCTTCTCCTGAAGCCCCTGCCTGGCACCTGTCCGCCGCCGCCGTCGGATCCTGACCAATCTCCATCCTGCAGGTAAACAGGCAATCCCTTGGAGAGCCTGCCTCAGCGCGGAGAAGTCCCCTCCCCGCCCCCTGCCCGCCGCGGCTCGGGGCTTCTCCTGAAGCCCCTGCCTGGCACCTGTCCGCCGCCGCCGTCGGATCCTGACCAATCTCCATCCTGCAGGTAAACAGGCAATCCCTTGGAGAGCCTGCCTCAGCGCGGAGAAGTCCCCTCCCCGCCCCCTGCCCGCCGCGGCTCGGGGCTTCTCCTGAAGCCCCTGCCTGGCACCTGTCCGCCGCCGCCGTCGGATCCTGACCAATCTCCATCCTGCAGGTAAACAGGCAATCCCTTGGAGAGCCTGCCTCAGCGCGGAGAAGTCCCCTCCCCGCCCCCTGCCCGCCGCGGCTCGGGGCTTCTCCTGAAGCCCCTGCCTGGCACCTGTCCGCCGCCGCCGTCGGATCCTGACCAATCTCCATCCTGCAGGTAAACAGGCAATCCCTTGGAGAGCCTGCCTCAGCGCGGAGAAGTCCCCTCCCCGCCCCCTGCCCGCCGCGGCTCGGGGCTTCTCCTGAAGCCCCTGCCTGGCACCTGTCCGCCGCCGCCGTCGGATCCTGACCAATCTCCATCCTGCAGGTAAACAGGCAATCCCTTGGAGAGCCTGCCTCAGCGCGGAGAAGTCCCCTCCCCGCCCCCTGCCCGCCGCGGCTCGGGGCTTCTCCTGAAGCCCCTGCCTGGCACCTGTCCGCCGCCGCCGTCGGATCCTGACCAATCTCCATCCTGCAGGTAAACAGGCAATCCCTTGGAGAGCCTGCCTCAGCGCGGAGAAGTCCCCTCCCCGCCCCCTGCCCGCCGCGGCTCGGGGCTTCTCCTGAAGCCCCTGCCTGGCACCTGTCCGCCGCCGCCGTCGGATCCTGACCAATCTCCATCCTGCAGGTAAACAGGCAATCCCTTGGAGAGCCTGCCTCAGCGCGGAGAAGTCCCCTCCCCGCCCCCTGCCCGCCGCGGCTCGGGGCTTCTCCTGAAGCCCCTGCCTGGCACCTGTCCGCCGCCGCCGTCGGATCCTGACCAATCTCCATCCTGCAGGTAAACAGGCAATCCCTTGGAGAGCCTGCCTCAGCGCGGAGAAGTCCCCTCCCCGCCCCCTGCCCGCCGCGGCTCGGGGCTTCTCCTGAAGCCCCTGCCTGGCACCTGTCCGCCGCCGCCGTCGGATCCTGACCAATCTCCATCCTGCAGGTAAACAGGCAATCCCTTGGAGAGCCTGCCTCAGCGCGGAGAAGTCCCCTCCCCGCCCCCTGCCCGCCGCGGCTCGGGGCTTCTCCTGAAGCCCCTGCCTGGCACCTGTCCGCCGCCGCCGTCGGATCCTGACCAATCTCCATCCTGCAGGTAAACAGGCAATCCCTTGGAGAGCCTGCCTCAGCGCGGAGAAGTCCCCTCCCCGCCCCCTGCCCGCCGCGGCTCGGGGCTTCTCCTGAAGCCCCTGCCTGGCACCTGTCCGCCGCCGCCGTCGGATCCTGACCAATCTCCATCCTGCAGGTAAACAGGCAATCCCTTGGAGAGCCTGCCTCAGCGCGGAGAAGTCCCCTCCCCGCCCCCTGCCCGCCGCGGCTCGGGGCTTCTCCTGAAGCCCCTGCCTGGCACCTGTCCGCCGCCGCCGTCGGATCCTGACCAATCTCCATCCTGCAGGTAAACAGGCAATCCCTTGGAGAGCCTGCCTCAGCGCGGAGAAGTCCCCTCCCCGCCCCCTGCCCGCCGCGGCTCGGGGCTTCTCCTGAAGCCCCTGCCTGGCACCTGTCCGCCGCCGCCGTCGGATCCTGACCAATCTCCATCCTGCAGGTAAACAGGCAATCCCTTGGAGAGCCTGCCTCAGCGCGGAGAAGTCCCCTCCCCGCCCCCTGCCCGCCGCGGCTCGGGGCTTCTCCTGAAGCCCCTGCCTGGCACCTGTCCGCCGCCGCCGTCGGATCCTGACCAATCTCCATCCTGCAGGTAAACAGGCAATCCCTTGGAGAGCCTGCCTCAGCGCGGAGAAGTCCCCTCCCCGCCCCCTGCCCGCCGCGGCTCGGGGCTTCTCCTGAAGCCCCTGCCTGGCACCTGTCCGCCGCCGCCGTCGGATCCTGACCAATCTCCATCCTGCAGGTAAACAGGCAATCCCTTGGAGAGCCTGCCTCAGCGCGGAGAAGTCCCCTCCCCGCCCCCTGCCCGCCGCGGCTCGGGGCTTCTCCTGAAGCCCCTGCCTGGCACCTGTCCGCCGCCGCCGTCGGATCCTGACCAATCTCCATCCTGCAGGTAAACAGGCAATCCCTTGGAGAGCCTGCCTCAGCGCGGAGAAGTCCCCTCCCCGCCCCCTGCCCGCCGCGGCTCGGGGCTTCTCCTGAAGCCCCTGCCTGGCACCTGTCCGCCGCCGCCGTCGGATCCTGACCAATCTCCATCCTGCAGGTAAACAGGCAATCCCTTGGAGAGCCTGCCTCAGCGCGGAGAAGTCCCCTCCCCGCCCCCTGCCCGCCGCGGCTCGGGGCTTCTCCTGAAGCCCCTGCCTGGCACCTGTCCGCCGCCGCCGTCGGATCCTGACCAATCTCCATCCTGCAGGTAAACAGGCAATCCCTTGGAGAGCCTGCCTCAGCGCGGAGAAGTCCCCTCCCCGCCCCCTGCCCGCCGCGGCTCGGGGCTTCTCCTGAAGCCCCTGCCTGGCACCTGTCCGCCGCCGCCGTCGGATCCTGACCAATCTCCATCCTGCAGGTAAACAGGCAATCCCTTGGAGAGCCTGCCTCAGCGCGGAGAAGTCCCCTCCCCGCCCCCTGCCCGCCGCGGCTCGGGGCTTCTCCTGAAGCCCCTGCCTGGCACCTGTCCGCCGCCGCCGTCGGATCCTGACCAATCTCCATCCTGCAGGTAAACAGGCAATCCCTTGGAGAGCCTGCCTCAGCGCGGAGAAGTCCCCTCCCCGCCCCCTGCCCGCCGCGGCTCGGGGCTTCTCCTGAAGCCCCTGCCTGGCACCTGTCCGCCGCCGCCGTCGGATCCTGACCAATCTCCATCCTGCAGGTAAACAGGCAATCCCTTGGAGAGCCTGCCTCAGCGCGGAGAAGTCCCCTCCCCGCCCCCTGCCCGCCGCGGCTCGGGGCTTCTCCTGAAGCCCCTGCCTGGCACCTGTCCGCCGCCGCCGTCGGATCCTGACCAATCTCCATCCTGCAGGTAAACAGGCAATCCCTTGGAGAGCCTGCCTCAGCGCGGAGAAGTCCCCTCCCCGCCCCCTGCCCGCCGCGGCTCGGGGCTTCTCCTGAAGCCCCTGCCTGGCACCTGTCCGCCGCCGCCGTCGGATCCTGACCAATCTCCATCCTGCAGGTAAACAGGCAATCCCTTGGAGAGCCTGCCTCAGCGCGGAGAAGTCCCCTCCCCGCCCCCTGCCCGCCGCGGCTCGGGGCTTCTCCTGAAGCCCCTGCCTGGCACCTGTCCGCCGCCGCCGTCGGATCCTGACCAATCTCCATCCTGCAGGTAAACAGGCAATCCCTTGGAGAGCCTGCCTCAGCGCGGAGAAGTCCCCTCCCCGCCCCCCTGCCCGCCGCGGCTCGGGGCTTCTCCTGAAGCCCCTGCCTGGCACCTGTCCGCCGCCGCCGTCGGATCCTGACCAATCTCCATCCTGCAGGTAAACAGGCAATCCCTTGGAGAGCCTGCCTCAGCGCGGAGAAGTCCCCTCCCCGCCCCCTGCCCGCCGCGGCTCGGGGCTTCTCCTGAAGCCCCTGCCTGGCACCTGTCCGCCGCCGCCGTCGGATCCTGACCAATCTCCATCCTGCAGGTAAACAGGCAATCCCTTGGAGAGCCTGCCTCAGCGCGGAGAAGTCCCCTCCCCGCCCCCTGCCCGCCGCGGCTCGGGGCTTCTCCTGAAGCCCCTGCCTGGCACCTGTCCGCCGCCGCCGTCGGATCCTGACCAATCTCCATCCTGCAGGTAAACAGGCAATCCCTTGGAGAGCCTGCCTCAGCGCGGAGAAGTCCCCTCCCCGCCCCCTGCCCGCCGCGGCTCGGGGCTTCTCCTGAAGCCCCTGCCTGGCACCTGTCCGCCGCCGCCGTCGGATCCTGACCAATCTCCATCCTGCAGGTAAACAGCAAATCCCTTGGAGAGCCTGCCTCAGCGCGGAGAAGTCCCCTCCCCGCCCCCTGCCCGCCGCGGCTCGGGGCTTCTCCTGAAGCCCCTGCCTGGCACCTGTCCGCCGCCGCCGTCGGATCCTGACCAATCTCCATCCTGCAGGTAAACAGGCAATCCCTTGGAGAGCCTGCCTCAGCGCGGAGAAGTCCCCTCCCCCGCCCCCTGCCCCGCCGCGGCTCGGGGCTTCTCCTGAAGCCCCTGCCTGGCACCTGTCCGCCGCCGCCGTCGGATCCTGACCAATCTCCATCCTGCAGGTAAACAGGCAATCCCTTGGAGAGCCTGCCTCAGCGCGGAGAAGTCCCCCTCCCCGCCCCCTGCCCGCCGCGGCTCGGGGCTTCTCCTGAAGCCCCTGCCTGGCACCTGTCCGCCGCCGCCGTCGGATCCTGACCAATCTCCATCCTGCAGGTAAACAGGCAATCCCTTGGAGAGCCTGCCTCAGCGCGGAGAAGTCCCCTCCCCGCCCCCTGCCCGCCGCGGCTCGGGGCTTCTCCTGAAGCCCCTGCCTGGCACCTGTCCGCCGCCGCCGTCGGATCCTGACCAATCTCCATCCTGCAGGTAAACAGGCAATCCCTTGGAGAGCCTGCCTCAGCGCGGAGAAGTCCCCTCCCCGCCCCCTGCCCGCCGCGGCTCGGGGCTTCTCCTGAAGCCCCTGCCTGGCACCTGTCCGCCGCCGCCGTCGGATCCTGACCAATCTCCATCCTGCAGGTAAACAGGCAATCCCTTGGAGAGCCTGCCTCAGCGCGGAGAAGTCCCCTCCCCGCCCCCTGCCCGCCGCGGCTCGGGGCTTCTCCTGAAGCCCCTGCCTGGCACCTGTCCGCCGCCGCCGTCGGATCCTGACCAATCTCCATCCTGCAAACAGGCAATCCCTTGGAGAGCCTGCCTCAGCGCGGAGAAGTCCCCTCCCCGCCCCCTGCCCGCCGCGGCTCGGGGCTTCTCCTGAAGCCCCTGCCTGGCACCTGTCCGCCGCCGCCGTCGGATCCTGACCAATCTCCATCCTGCAGGTAAACAGGCAATCCCTTGGAGAGCCTGCCTCAGCGCGGAGAAGTCCCCTCCCCGCCCCCTGCCCGCCGCGGCTCGGGGCTTCTCCTGAAGCCCCTGCCTGGCACCTGTCCGCCGCCGCCGTCGGATCCTGACCAATCTCCATCCTGCAGGTAAACAGGCAATCCCTTGGAGAGCCTGCCTCAGCGCGGAGAAGTCCCCTCCCCGCCCCCTGCCCGCCGCGGCTCGGGGCTTCTCCTGAAGCCCCTGCCTGGCACCTGTCCGCCGCCGCCGTCGGATCCTGACCAATCTCCATCCTGCAGGTAAACAGGCAATCCCTTGGAGAGCCTGCCTCAGCGCGGAGAAGTCCCCTCCCCGCCCCCTGCCCGCCGCGGCTCGGGGCTTCTCCTGAAGCCCCTGCCTGGCACCTGTCCGCCGCCGCCGTCGGATCCTGACCAATCTCCATCCTGCAGGTAAACAGGCAATCCCTTGGAGAGCCTGCCTCAGCGCGGAGAAGTCCCCTCCCCGCCCCCTGCCCGCCGCGGCTCGGGGCTTCTCCTGAAGCCCCTGCCTGGCACCTGTCCGCCGCCGCCGTCGGATCCTGACCAATCTCCATCCTGCAGGTAAACAGGCAATCCCTTGGAGAGCCTGCCTCAGCGCGGAGAAGTCCCCTCCCCGCCCCCTGCCCGCCGCGGCTCGGGGCTTCTCCTGAAGCCCCTGCCTGGCACCTGTCCGCCGCCGCCGTCGGATCCTGACCAATCTCCATCCTGCAGGTAAACAGGCAATCCCTTGGAGAGCCTGCCTCAGCGCGGAGAAGTCCCCTCCCCGCCCCCTGCCCGCCGCGGCTCGGGGCTTCTCCTGAAGCCCCTGCCTGGCACCTGTCCGCCGCCGCCGTCGGATCCTGACCAATCTCCATCCTGCAGGTAAACAGGCAATCCCTTGGAGAGCCTGCCTCAGCGCGGAGAAGTCCCCTCCCCGCCCCCTGCCCGCCGCGGCTCGGGGCTTCTCCTGAAGCCCCTGCCTGGCACCTGTCCGCCGCCGCCGTCGGATCCTGACCAATCTCCATCCTGCAGGTAAACAGGCAATCCCTTGGAGAGCCTGCCTCAGCGCGGAGAAGTCCCCTCCCCGCCCCCTGCCCGCCGCGGCTCGGGGCTTCTCCTGAAGCCCCTGCCTGGCACCTGTCCGCCGCCGCCGTCGGATCCTGACCAATCTCCATCCTGCAGGTAAACAGGCAATCCCTTGGAGAGCCTGCCTCAGCGCGGAGAAGTCCCCTCCCCGCCCCCTGCCCGCCGCGGCTCGGGGCTTCTCCTGAAGCCCCTGCCTGGCACCTGTCCGCCGCCGCCGTCGGATCCTGACCAATCTCCATCCTGCAGGTAAACAGGCAATCCCTTGGAGAGCCTGCCTCAGCGCGGAGAAGTCCCCTCCCCGCCCCCTGCCCGCCGCGGCTCGGGGCTTCTCCTGAAGCCCCTGCCTGGCACCTGTCCGCCGCCGCCGTCGGATCCTGACCAATCTCCATCCTGCAGGTAAACAGGCAATCCCTTGGAGAGCCTGCCTCAGCGCGGAGAAGTCCCCTCCCCGCCCCCTGCCCGCCGCGGCTCGGGGCTTCTCCTGAAGCCCCTGCCTGGCACCTGTCCGCCGCCGCCGTCGGATCCTGACCAATCTCCATCCTGCAGGTAAACAGGCAATCCCTTGGAGAGCCTGCCTCAGCGCGGAGAAGTCCCCTCCCCGCCCCCTGCCCGCCGCGGCTCGGGGCTTCTCCTGAAGCCCCTGCCTGGCACCTGTCCGCCGCCGCCGTCGGATCCTGACCAATCTCCATCCTGCAGGTAAACAGGCAATCCCTTGGAGAGCCTGCCTCAGCGCGGAGAAGTCCCCTCCCCGCCCCCTGCCCGCCGCGGCTCGGGGCTTCTCCTGAAGCCCCTGCCTGGCACCTGTCCGCCGCCGCCGTCGGATCCTGACCAATCTCCATCCTGCAGGTAAACAGGCAATCCCTTGGAGAGCCTGCCTCAGCGCGGAGAAGTCCCCTCCCCGCCCCCTGCCCGCCGCGGCTCGGGGCTTCTCCTGAAGCCCCTGCCTGGCACCTGTCCGCCGCCGCCGTCGGATCCTGACCAATCTCCATCCTGCAGGTAAACAGGCAATCCCTTGGAGAGCCTGCCTCAGCGCGGAGAAGTCCCCTCCCCGCCCCCTGCCCGCCGCGGCTCGGGGCTTCTCCTGAAGCCCCTGCCTGGCACCTGTCCGCCGCCGCCGTCGGATCCTGACCAATCTCCATCCTGCAGGTAAACAGGCAATCCCTTGGAGAGCCTGCCTCAGCGCGGAGAAGTCCCCTCCCCGCCCCCTGCCCGCCGCGGCTCGGGGCTTCTCCTGAAGCCCCTGCCTGGCACCTGTCCGCCGCCGCCGTCGGATCCTGACCAATCTCCATCCTGCAGGTAAACAGGCAATCCCTTGGAGAGCCTGCCTCAGCGCGGAGAAGTCCCCTCCCCGCCCCCTGCCCGCCGCGGCTCGGGGCTTCTCCTGAAGCCCCTGCCTGGCACCTGTCCGCCGCCGCCGTCGGATCCTGACCAATCTCCATCCTGCAGGTAAACAGGCAATCCCTTGGAGAGCCTGCCTCAGCGCGGAGAAGTCCCCTCCCCGCCCCCTGCCCGCCGCGGCTCGGGGCTTCTCCTGAAGCCCCTGCCTGGCACCTGTCCGCCGCCGCCGTCGGATCCTGACCAATCTCCATCCTGCAGGTAAACAGGCAATCCCTTGGAGAGCCTGCCTCAGCGCGGAGAAGTCCCCTCCCCGCCCCCTGCCCGCCGCGGCTCGGGGCTTCTCCTGAAGCCCCTGCCTGGCACCTGTCCGCCGCCGCCGTCGGATCCTGACCAATCTCCATCCTGCAGGTAAACAGGCAATCCCTTGGAGAGCCTGCCTCAGCGCGGAGAAGTCCCCTCCCCGCCCCCTGCCCGCCGCGGCTCGGGGCTTCTCCTGAAGCCCCTGCCTGGCACCTGTCCGCCGCCGCCGTCGGATCCTGACCAATCTCCATCCTGCAGGTAAACAGGCAATCCCTTGGAGAGCCTGCCTCAGCGCGGAGAAGTCCCCTCCCCGCCCCCTGCCCGCCGCGGCTCGGGGCTTCTCCTGAAGCCCCTGCCTGGCACCTGTCCGCCGCCGCCGTCGGATCCTGACCAATCTCCATCCTGCAGGTAAACAGGCAATCCCTTGGAGAGCCTGCCTCAGCGCGGAGAAGTCCCCTCCCCGCCCCCTGCCCGCCGCGGCTCGGGGCTTCTCCTGAAGCCCCTGCCTGGCACCTGTCCGCCGCCGCCGTCGGATCCTGACCAATCCCCACTCTGCTGCTTAGGGGCGTGTCCTCATCTTAGGGGGCGTGGCCTAAAAAGTGGGCGTGGCTTCTTTCCGGAGCGGCCAACGCTAACGCGGCCGCAGTTATTCTTTGCTACCTCAGCCCAATCCGTACTGTGGATTCCTTTGAAAACTCACTTTTGCGAGCTCAAACATTTACGCAAAATAGCCATTAGCTTAGGCTGACACTATAAAAGCTATCAGTGCATAAGGGAAGTTTAGCACAATCGGAGCCCCTTCTTCCCACAAAAAGGAAGAGGAATAAAGAACTACAAGGTGCCAACTCTGCACTTCCGTGACAATATGAAGAAACAGCGAAAATCCCCTCCACCAAGAGAGGGAGAACAAAAGATACTAGAAACCTCAAAAGAGTCTCCCAACATCTACGACCTCTCAGATAAACAATTCAGAGAGGAAATATGGAGGAGAGTCGACCTACTCCAAGCAAATATGGAACAGACATCCAATAAATTAAGGGAGGAGATGAATCAAGCGCTCGAACGGTCTACCAAGAAAATACAGGAACAAATGAGAGCAGAAATGAGAGCAGAAATTTCAAACCTTCGAACCGAAGTCTCACAAATAAAGCAATCGGTAGATGAAATAAAAATATCACTAGATGCCCTCAACAGCAGAATGACTACAGCCGAAGACAGAATCAGCGAGCTTGAGGATGAGCTGCAGAAAGCTTACAGACAGCAACAAATCATGGCCAAAGACCTCAAAATGGCTATAGAGCGAATCAGAGCCCTGGGGGATGACTTCAAGAGGAACAACATAAGAATCATTGGAGTACCAGAACCACAGGGAAGTAACCCCAATGAAAAAAACATAGTCAAAGACATCATCGCTAAGAAATTCCCAGAGCTGGAGAAGGCAGGCGTCCAGATACAAGAAGTCCGAAGAGTGCCAGCAAAAAGAGACCCAAATAAAAAGACTCCAAGGCATATCATAGTCAGAATGGCGGATGCTGTAGATAGAGACACAATTCTACAAGTAGCAAGGTCAAAGAGGGAAATCACATACAAAGGAGCACCCCTCAGATTTACGGCCGATCTGTCAGAAGAAACCCTCCGAGCCCGAAGACAATGGTGGGACATAGTGAAAAAACTCAACGAAATGAATGCCTCACCAAGAATACTTTATCCGGCTAAACTCTCACTCAAACTCGAAGGAAACATACACTACTTCTCGGATAAACAACAGCTCAGGTCCTTCATAGACTCAAAACCAATCTTGAAAGAAGGTCTAAAGGGGCTACTGTAAGGCAAGGAGGAGCCCCATAAGAACAACAAATCCCACAGAAAGATGACACAAAACCACATCACAATAATCTCTCTCAATGTCAATGGCCTAAATGCACCTATCAAGAGACACAGAGTAGCTAAATGGATCCGGAAATTAAACCCAACATTCTGTTGCCTGCAAGAAACACACCTGAACAAACAGAGTAAACATAGACTCAAAGTCAAAGGATGGAAAACAATCCTCCAAGCAAACAACCCCCTTAAAAAAGCTGGAGTGGCCATCCTGGTATCCGACAACATAGATTTCAGGATGAAAAAGATCAAAAGGGACAGCGAAGGTCATTTTCTGTTTATCAAGGGATATGTACAACAGGAAGAAATCACACTCTTAAACGTATATGCTCCTAACGAACGACCGGCTAAATATTTAAAACGACTCCTAACAGACTTCAAAGAGGACATCACTAACAGCACAATTGTAGTCGGAGACTTCAATACGGCCTTATCACCTCTAGATAGATCCACAAGAACAAAACTCAACAAGGAAACACTGACCCTGAATGAAGAAATTGAAGAGAGAGGCCTAATAGACCTATACAGGGCCTTACACCCCAAAAAGAAAGAATACACATTCTTTTCCAGTGCACATGGAACATTTTCAAAAATAGACCATGTACTGGGCCCCAGAACATACCTCAATCGAATCGGAAAAATAGAAATTGTATCAACCATCTTTTCAGACCACGATGCGCTGAAGATAGAAGCTAACCACCCACAAATACGGAAAATCAAATCAAACACCTGGAAATTAAACAATTCCATGCTGAACAATGAGTGGGTCAAGAAGGAAATCAAGGAAGAAATCAAAAGATACTTAGAAACAAATGAGAATGAAGACACGAGCTACCAAAACCTATGGGACGCAGCGAAAGCCGTGTTAAGGGGAAAATTTATAGCTCTCCAAGCATTCCTCAGGAAGGAAGAAAGGACCCACATAGATAGCTTGACTTTACGACTCAAGACCCTAGAAAAGGACCAGAAAAAGGACCCCAAACCAGACCGAAGGAAAGAAATAATAAAAATTAGAGCAGAAATTAATGACATCGAAACCAAAAAAACAATCCGAAAGATCAATGAAACAAAGAGTTGGTTCTTTGAGAAAATAAATAAGATTGATAAACCGCTAGCAAGTCTCACAAAGAAAGAAAGAGAGAAAACTCTAATAAATCGAATCAGAAATGAAAAGGGGGACATCATAACAGAAACCAGTGAGATTCAAAAGATCATTAGAGACTACTTTGAAAGTCTTTACGCCACAAAAAAGGAGAACCTAAAAGAAATGGATGGATTCCTTGATTCCTACAATCTCCCAAGACTGAAGAAAGAAGACCTGGAATACCTGAATAGACCCATCAATGTTAAGGAAATTGAAACGGTAATCAAAAACCTCCCCAAAAACAAAAGCCCAGGCCCAGATGGTTTCACTGGCGAATTCTTCCAAACATTTAAAGAAGACCTATTGCCTGTTTTCCTCAAACTTTTCCAGGAAATTGAAAAAACAGGAACTCTCCCAAACAGTTTCTATGAAGCACATATCTCCCTAATACCAAAAGCAAACAAAGACACCACTAAGAAAGAAAATTACAGACCAATTTCCCTGATGAACACCGATGCGAAGATCCTCAACAAAATACTAGCAAATAGGATCCAACAACTCATCAAAAAGATCATACACCACGACCAAGTGGGATTCATCCCAGGGATGCAAGGATGGTTTAACATTCGGAAATCAATCAACATAATCCAGCATATCAACAAAAGGAAAGATAAAAACCATATGATCATATCAATAGATGCAGAGAAAGCATTTGACAAGATCCAACATCCTTTCATGATGAAAACCCTCGCCAAAATGGGGTTTGGAGGAACTTTCCTCAAGATAGTCGAAGCCATCTATCACAAGCCTACGGCAAGCATTATCCTCAACGGGGAAAAACTAAGGGCCTTTCCTCTGAGATCAGGCACAAGACAAGGATGCCCACTCTCACCACTCCTCTTCAATATAGTACTGGAAGTACTTGCGATAGCTATTAGACAAGAAAAAGAGATTAAGGGCATCCAGATAGGAAGGGAAGAAATCAAACTCTCACTATTTGCAGACGACATGATACTATATCTAGAGAAGCCTAAAACCTCTACTAAGAAACTCTTAGAAACAATAGACTTATACAGTAAAGTTGCAGGCTACAAAATCAATACCCAAAAATCCATGGCCTTCATATATGCAAACAATGAGGCAGAGGAAAGGGACATGAAAAAAGCAATCCCATTCACAATCGTGCCCCAGAAAATCAGGTACCTCGGAATCAGCTTAACCAAGGAAGTAAAAGACCTTTACAAAGAAAACTACATAACGCTACTCCATGAACTCAAAGAGGACATGAGGAAATGGAAACATATACCCTGCTCGTGGATAGGGAGAATCAATGTTGTCAAAATGGCAATACTCCCTAAAGCATTATACAGATTCAATGCGATCCCTATAAATATACCCATGACATTCTTCAAAGAAATGGATCAAGCAATCCTAAAATTCATATGGAATAACAAACGTCCAAGGATAGCTAAAACAATTCTTGGGAAAAAGATGATGGGAGGCATCACCATCCCCAACCTCAAACTTTACTACAAAGCAGTAACAATTAAAACAGCATGGTACTGGAACAAAGGCAGAGCCATAGACCAATGGAACAGGGTGGAATATCCCTACACACAACCCCAAATGTATGACCATCTAATCTTTGATAAGGGAGCAAGAGAAGTGAAGTGGAGCAAGGAAAGCCTCTTTAACAAATGGTGCTGGCACAACTGGACAACCACATGCAAAAAAATGGGTTTAGACCTTGACCTGACACCATGCACAAAAGTCAGATCAAAATGGATTAAAGACCTCAACATTAGACCACAAACCATAAGGTACATTGAAGACAAGGTCGGCGAAACCCTCCACGATATTGAAGATAAGGGTATCTTCAAAGGTGACACGGAACTAAGCAATCTAGTAAAAACAGAGATCAACAAATGGGACTACATTAAACTAAAAAGCTTCTGCACCGCAAGAGATACAGTGACCAGAATACAAAGACTATCCACAGAATGGGAAAGGATATTTACACAATACCCATCAGATAAGGGGTTGATATCAATGGTATATAAAGCACTGGTTGAGCTCTACAAGAAGAAAACATCCAACCCCATCAAAAAATGGGGCAAAGAAATGAACAGAAACTTTACCAAGGAAGAAATACGAATGGCCAAAAGGCACATGAAAAAGTGTTCTACATCTCTAATCATCAGAGAGATGCAGATCAAAACAACCATGAGATACCACCTCACACCACAGAGACTAGCACACATCCAAAAGAACAAAAGCAACCGCTGTTGGAGAGGATGTGGGGAGAAAGGGACCCTTCTTCACTGCTGGTGGGAATGCCGACTGGTTCAGCCCTTCTGGAAAACAATTTGGACGACTCTCAAAAAATTAGATATTGAATTCCCATTTGACCCAGCAATACCACTGCTGGGAATATATCCCAGAGAGGCAAAAAAGTACAATCGAAACAACATCTGCACATGTATGTTCATCGCAGCACTGTTTACAATAGCCAGAATCTGGAAAAAACCCGAATGCCCCAGAACGGATGACTGGTTGAGGAAACTTTGGTACATCTATACAATGGAATACTATGCAGCTGTTAGAAAAAAGGAGGTCAAGAATTTTGTAGTTAAGTGGATGGGCATGAAAAGTTTCATGCTGAGTGAAATGAGTCAGATAGAGAGAGACAGACATAGAAAGATTGCACTCATCTATGGTATATAGAATAACAGAGTGGGAGACTAACACCCAAGAACTGTAGAAATAAGTACCAGGAGGTTGACTCCATGGCTTCGAGGCTGGCCTCACGTTCCGGGGAAAGGTCAACTCAGAGAAGCGATCACCAACTACATTGTAGTCGAAGGCCATGTGGGGGAAGAGAGTTGCGGGCTGAATGAGGGCTAGAGACTGAGCACAGCGGCCACTCAACACCTTTATTGCAAACCACAACAGCTAATTAGAGAGAGAAAACAGAAGGGAATGCCTTGCCACAGTGGCAGGGTGGGGTGGGGGGGAGATGGGATTGGGGAGGGTGGGAGGGACACTGGGTTTACGGGTGGTGGAAAATGGGCACTGGTGAAGGGATGGGTTCCCGAACTTTGTATGAGGGAAATATAAGCACAAAAGTGTATAAATCTGTAACTGTACCCTCACGGTGATTCTCTAATTAAAAATAAATAAATTAAAAAAATAAAATAAAATAAAATTTTTCAAAGGCAAAAAAAAAAAAAAAAAAAACCCTATGGTGAATGCTGATTGGTCTAGCTTTTCTGGAAAACAATATGGTCATTCCTTAAAAAAAAACTAGAAATTGAGCTTCTATATGATTCAGCAATATGGCTTCCTGGGTATATATTCTAGTGGCCCAATGAATACAATGCAGAAAGCCATCTACATTCCTATGTTCATTGCAGCACTGTTCACAATAGTCAGAATCTGCAAACAACATAAGTACCCAAGAACAGATGAGTGGATAAAGAAACTATGGCACATCTACATAATAGAACACGATACACAGCTATTAGGAAAAATGAAGTCATGAAATTTGCTTACATGGATGGGCATGGAGAATATCATGCTGAGTGAAATGAGTCTGAGGGAGAAGGACAAACATAGAAAGATTGCGTTCATTTGTGGGTTGGTTAAAAAAATAACCAACACTGTATATGACTAATGTCCAAAGTCAGGGCCAGGAGGACTGGTCCACAATAGGGAGCTTGCCACCATGGGGGAGGGGGAGGGGAATGTAGTTAGGACAAAGAAGCACTATTATGACAATAATATTTGGAAATGATCACTCGACACAAACTGACTCATGAAAGGAGGTAAAATGATATGTGTGAGTTCATGAGTGAGGCTGCATGACATGCACGTTTGGTAGCTGGGACAGTCTCCCCAGGCATCCCCAGCAGAGGACAAAGAGACAAGGGACCACAGACTGATAGTAAAAAGTGGCCCATTTAATGCAGAGCTGTTAGCATACTTATAGAACATCTGAGTGGGTTTGAGGTATAGGGCTGCACGTAGGTATGATTGATCATTCACAGAGGTAAAGCATTTTGACTGAGACAATTCTCTTAGGCGGATTAACTCAAGGAGACATTCTGTCTCTCAGGGACATCTATACTGCTTTTCTCCTTGTCTAGTGACTAGCAAATATTAAACAATTAAGTTTACTTCTTATTAACACTTGCTGTTATCTGGATAAACACAGTAAGATATAGATTCCAAGATGTAGTTTTCTGGGCTCTGAGGGCAAGCAAGGCTTTTACTGTAAATCCCAGACTAAGTCCTCAGGCCAGTCCAGCTCGTCCTTCCTCATGGGGGTCCTGTCTCTTAAGTCATAACAGCTTGCATTAAGATCATGCTTTTATGCTTCCTAGACTATCCCATTTCAATGCCAGAGTAGCTTCGCTGCTTGCCCTAGGTCTACCCCAGTTCCACAGCAGACTTCCGTTTGTGAGATGTTAGGAACTATGGCAGTTGAAACCTGAGTCAAGTAATTATGATGGATGCCCAAGAGTAAATATATTTCAGAGTCAATCATCTCTCAAATATTAGGAGCATAGCATTGGTGGTCTTTCTGAGTTTAAGCAAAGAATATTGCTCTATAGTAAAATATGAAAAGTTATATGGGGAATAGAAAAGCAAGTAATTCATTACAAGTACAAAGTCCAGAATCACCATAAGTTTTTACTTATAAGTAACCTAGACTAACTTGGGGAATGTAACAATGAGAGGTAAAGCACAAAGGAAAGATTAAAGATAAACTTGGGATTATGGGTGCTTGTAAGAGCACTGTGAGTTTCTCTGACGGGGGGAGGTAAAAAGGCAATTCATTGATGAAGTCTGAAACACTTAGGGTTAATATCCAACAGATAAACATGATCCCCTGTCAGTAGCAGTACTGCAAATCACAGTGCTGGAAGAAAAATGTGTGTGTGTGTGTGTGTGTGTGTGTGTGTGTGTGTGTGTGTGTGTGTGAGAGAGAGAGGGGGGGGGCAGAGAGGCAGAGAGACAGAGAGACAGAGACAGAGACAGAGGGAGACAGAAGAAAAGTGTCTGCCTTTGATGCAGGCTGTGGGGTGGGGTGAGAGGGGATGTGGGAGGTGGGCAGGAGAGAAATTGGGGACATTGGTGGCAGAACATGTGCACTGTTGAATGATTGGGTGTTGGAGCACTGTATGATTGGGACTCTATCATGACCAATTTTGTAACTATATCTCAGAGTGATTCAATAAAAAATAAAAATTTAAAAAAACAACAAAAACCTATGATGAGAAGTTATTTGCCAAGAAATCTCTCCCCCGGAAGACAAAAGAATCACTGATGCAGTGAATCATTGTGTACCAGCCAGTTCAGTAGAGGCATATTTACATACAATATTCCTGAATCCTCCGCCATCTTTAATTCTAAAGTTCTTGAACAATCATTCTGGGGGAGGTATTGAGACCTCCCAAGTACTTCTCAGGATATTTGAGAATTCTGAGAGTTCCGCAGGTGGTTCTCAGCCAGCAGAACCCCTGGTTCTGCACAGAGGCCAGAGAATGAGATGCTGTTTTGGTCCTGCAGGGCTCAGGACACCTGGGCCACCCTGGCAGTGCTGGGTACCTGCTGGTCCATATCCAGGGATGCTCCTAGAGATGCTCAGGGGGAATATGGTGCTGGGAATAAAACCTGAGTGTATCCCTAACTGCCATGTTATATCCTGACCTTAGGATCATCCAAACGTAAAGATCTGAGATAATGACCCAATATTGTATAGCTCCCTAGCAATGATCTGGCACTTAAATTGACCTCTGTTAAGTTCAGAATACAATTTTCTATATTCTCATGTTCCACACATCCTAGTGAGAAGGATAGGACATTACCCAAGCTAAAATCTGTAGCTTAAACATAAACATGTAGTCATTAAATATTTATGTCCATGATTATGTTTTCTTCTGATAGATAATTTACTGGGGCAAAAGATAAATAGAAATAGAAATAGAAATAGTATACACAGTATTTAGAAATTAATGTTTGCAGGATTGAGGGGGAGCAATGTGCATTAAAAAAGGAAATATGTCCTGGAGGTATCTATTGGTCCACAAAGAGCCTAGGTGGCATTTAATTAGAGAGGAAACAGAAAAAAAATGTCTGAAGGGGTAGAACTTCATGAACAAAATCTTTGGATCTTGAACTACAAATAGCTTATTAGAAGGGATGCGTATTGGAGAGAAGCTTCAGATTCAACTTCCCGGGGAGTTATGAGAGATCCTAGAGCCTGTGACACCTGCCTCTATTTCACTTGCACTTCCTCTATCTCTTATTTGATCTCTTTTGGTGTTGTAATGTAGTCAGAATTTCTTCAGGCCACCAAGGGCCCATGTAACCCAAGTCCCATTCCTGGGGCAAACCGGATGTCTAAACAAAGAAATCTAAAGGTTCTTACAACCAAAGAGAAAAATTCAGGCCAGGTAGAAGATAGTGATTGATGGCTATTCAAAATTCAAAAAGGCCTAAATTATCAAATCCCACAGCCCAGTACACAGGCCCCACAACGAAATGCATGACTCCTGGATATAGCAACATCCACACAGGGAAGACAAAATATGTGGGGCAAAAATATGCAGAATTACAAGGGGAGAGAAGATAACAAATTGACAAACACAGAAGGGTGTTTTAACAAATTGCTGGATTAAAAGAATAAAAAGCTCAAAAGAATAGAAAATAACAATTTAATCAAATTCACTATAATGAGAACAAATTATATATCCCACAATCAGAGAAAACACTTGTCTCTTAATGTACTGATAGAGTATTTATGTGCTAGGCCACAAAACAATATTTTACCTGAATTTGTCTCTAGATTAATTTTCTTTTTCTCAAATTTTTATTGTCAATAAAATAAGAAAACACATACTTTTATTTTGTGGAGTTGAAGTTATCTTTTCTTTCCAATATGATTATTTTTGGGTTTATCCATGTTGATAGAACTATCAAGTTCATTCTCTTTTATTGCCCACTAGGTTTTATATTATAATTTGTTTATCCATTCCATAGTTAATGGATATTGGATTTTCTAGATTTTGCCTATTATAGCCCAAGCTGCTATGAACATTTGTGTGCAAATCTATGTGAACAAAGCTCTCATTTCCACTGGATAAATGTCTGTGAATATAGTGGATGAGCTGGTTAGTAGAGGTATGTTTAATCTTTTAAAAATTATTAAACTATTTTAGAGGAACTATATGATTTTACATTTCTGGAAGTTGTGTTGTAAGACATCCTGGTGCTTTATGATCTCATCCTTAATTTGTTGTTTGGTCATTTTAATTTTAACTACTGTATATCTTATAGTGACTTGGATTTGCATTTCCCTGGTGACTAGTGATGCTTTGCATCTTTTAACATGCTTACTCTGGGCCCTCTGAATACCATTTGGGGACTATCCACCAAAAAAAAAAAAAAAACAACCCAGATAAAATTATCCTTCATCCTGAAAATTTTTCGTTCAGTTCTTGTGGTTTCTTTGTAGATTTTGTATGATTTTCTATAGGCTAGCATCACATATGCAAATAAAGACATTCTAATTATTCCATTTTAATATAGTTGCATTTCATTTTTTTTCTTACTGTATATTCAGTTTTATGGAAGTCTTTTTATAGGATTATATTATTTTCTTTTTTAAGTGCTTTATGAAATTCATGGAGAAACCAGCTGAGTATTGAATTTCTTTGTAGAAATGTTTTAAAACTATGCCTTCAATAGACACACAGCCTTATAGATTGCTAATTATTCCTAAATGAGTTTTAGTTACTTGTACCTTTCAACAAACCTATATATTTTTAATTAATCAAATTGATAGACATAAAGTCCTAATAGTCCTTATAATCCTCTAAATATTTGTGGTTTGTGGAGTTATGTCTCTGTTCGCCTTTAGGTTGTCTTCTTTCTTTCTTCTTGTCCCCAATGAGTACTACTAAAGGTTTATAACTTTTATGTATTTTCTCAAAGACCAGCTCTTGGTTTTATTTTCACTATTTATTTTATAATTTCTGTTTCATCGATTTCTGATCTAATGCTTTTATTTTTTTCTATATCACTATATCACTGTCATCCTGTTCTTCGTCGATTTACTTGAGCGGGCACCAGTAACATCTTATTACACTCACCCCTGAGATTTTAGCAGCCTCTCTAAACTTGTCTTTTCCAATGATTGGAGGCTCTTTCAGGGTCATGGGAATAAGAAACTTTTGTTACTGTTTTTGGCATATCGAATATGCCACGGGTAGCTTGCCAGGCTCTGCTGTGTGGGCGGGATACTCTCGGTAGCTTGCTGGGCAATCCGAGAGGTATGTATATATCTTTTACTCTATTTGAGATATGAATACGCCATGGGGAGCTTGCAAGGCTCTCCTGTGCGGGCAATAGACTCTTGTTCTTCAAGAGGGAGAACAAGGCTACTAGATGTTGCGCGGCCCCTTGGTCTTATAGCTGCCAAGCATATAAGAAAATGGGGAATGAGGGGATGAGGGGTCTGGGTGGAGAAGGTCCAGTCCCAATCTGAACAGGCTTGGAGACCTCAGCCCTGGGTCCCGCACACCTGGGTTCTTCTGACGGTTCCTTCATGTGTGAGGCTTGCCCAAACCTGTAGAGAGTGGCCTTGAGCATGGCTGTGGCTGGGTTCCGGAGGTCTTCAACTGTCAAGGCTCTGCTTGGGGCCGGAGGGAAAGGCAACCCATCCCCTCTGAGGGGCCTAGGTGAAGACAGCCAGGCTGGGGGGTGGTGGGGCAAGAGACTCTGTGTCACTCTCTTTCAGGAGCTTGGTTTTATAGCCTCAGGATGTTGGCTGTTGTTGGGATTACACAGCACCGGGGACAATTTGTGGGTGTGGCTGCCAAGATATTGGAAATTGGGGGGTCTGGGTGGAGAAGGCCCAGTCCCAATCCAAGCAGGCTTAGAGTTTCATTATTTTTTCTAATCTATTTTATATATTTTTTGCCTTTTTTCCTTGATTGGCTCCCTTTCCTAGCTCTTTAAGGTCCATCTGAGGTGATTTGAAGTATTCGTCTATTAATTTTTTTTTTATTTTGGACTACACCTAACTGTGCTCAGGGATTACTCCTGATTCTGTGCTCAGTCATCACTCCTAGTTGTGTTTGAGTGACCATGTACAGTGTCAGGGATCGAAGTTCAGTGTGCAAGACGATATGCACACAATATGCCTTGCCCAGTGTATTATCTTTGAAGTCCTTTGTGACATTCTTTGAATTCAATGGATGGTTAGTGTATAAATCTGCTTCTAAATGATATGGTAGCTGCATTTCATTTTGATAATTTGTTGTTACCTTCATTTAAATTAAAATATTAATTTTCCTTCAATTTTTTTCTTTAGGCTTTATTCAGTAGTGCAGTTCAACTATACTGCATTATAAGAAGCTATTTGATTCTTTTCATGCTTGACTAACTTTTTAAAGTAGAATCAGAGCCAGCATCAGTGCATTACTAAACTTTTTTCACCTCTGACCAATACCTTTCTAAACATTAACCAGTATATTTCCCAGGTCTAGGTTCTGCTGGTGCCACTTTGCATTGTGGGGTATAGATTTGGCTCCATATGAGATCTGGAGGCTGTTCGTTCTAATCCCTGGGAATGATTCATTCCCTAATTTTGGTTAGTTTCTTGTATGCAATAGTCAGTTCTCAATGAAAGCTGTCATGTGAACTCTGCAGACCTTCAGAATTGTTTCTCTGTAAAACTCCTCTGTTAGTTTAACCTAAAACTCCTGCTACCTTGACCTCTTAACTCTCAAATTCAGCTCTTTGTATTCAGTAGTCTGGAAACTGCAGGAATTAGGATGACCTTGCTTCCTTCTATTAGGTCTCACTTTCCTATGCTACCTAGCATTTAATGTCTGCAAGTCTTTGATTCATAGGTTCTCCAATTTAAAAATATTTCCAGACATAATGTTTCTGTATCTTAGCAGACAGTTATTTTTCAAATTTTTTAAATTTATTTTTATTTTCATTTATTTATTTATTTTTATTTTTATTTTATTGAACATGTTAGATTTTATTGACAGATGCACAGTCCACAGAACAACTGAGGCAGTTTCATAGTGCTTATACACATTCAAAATTTTTTGTTCAGTATAACTTTGAAGAAACTCAAGAGTGACCTAGACTATAACAAGAAGAGTGTGATTACAATTGGAATGTTTTTAGTGTGAGAAAATATAGCTAAGAATGTATATTCTACATAGCAGAGTGATTCTTTTAAATAAGAAATGAAATTATATTGCTCACTTCCTTAAGTCTGTCTGTGGTTTTTCATTAGACTACAATAAAATTTAAACTCCACACAAAAGCCTACGAGACTGTGCTTAATCTGGCTAGAGCCAGCTCCCTGACTTTCCTCTCTGAAAAATCTATTCCATTCTCTTTTGGCTTTACTCACACTGGCTTTCCTATTCTAATTTTAAAAATATTAGACTCACTTTTATCTTAGGACCTCTATTTTGTTTTCTTGTAAGAAGTACCTGTCCTTATTGACTTAAAGTCAGATTTTTAACTTTTAAAATGCATGTTACTATTCAGAGAAGTAATAATTCTATTTAGTCAGTTTCCACCCAACATTTTACTTGAGTGCTCACCACTTTGTAAAATGTTGTTTATTTGTTTTCTTATTTGTTGCTCTTTTTTCCTCAATCATGTAAGTTTTAGGAAGGATGGGGCATCCTTAGATGGCTGGTTTTGGGTATTATTTGGATTAGGGTAAATTTACGATATATGCTTAGTTCATTGTATCACTGTCATCCCGGTGCTCATCAATTTACTTGAGTGGGCACCAATAACATCTCTATTACACTCAGCCCTAAGATTTTAGTAGCCTCTCCTTACTTGTCTTTCCCAATGATTGGAGGCTCTTTCAGGGTCAGGGGAATGAGACCTATTGTTACTGGTTTTGGCATATCGAATATGCCACAGGTAACTTGCCAGGCTCTGCCACGAGGGTGGGAATACTCTCAGTAGCTTGCTGGGATCTCCGAGAGGTATGTATATATGCTAAGTTAATAAAGAAATAAATAAACATGCACTTTGCTGTGTGCTCAGTAATATTGTTATAATGATATCAAGGGACAGAAGAGATGATTATAATATAAACATTTCTTAGGCATAAGTCACTTTATATATATATGTCACTTTATTGATGAAAAACAGCATAAAATTATTTAGTTACAGTGAGATTTGCTTCAGAAAGGTTATAGTCCTTTGCTTAGCATAGTAAGTTGGAAAAGGGATGTGCATCTCAAATTTGTATTTTCTATAAATGCCAAAATATCTATCATGTTCGATTGTAGATCCTCAGTCTGGTCAGTAGAAAAATAATTTGTTAATTTAATTTAAAGAAATAAACTATGGTGGTCACATGGCATAGTCAGTAGGACAAAAGCCACAGATGCTTTTTGCTTTGCAGTAGTAATCTCAGTGTAGGTGAAATAATTTTGGACCTTACTCAGGCCAAGTCTGATTCTCACTCATATGTTGCTGGGACTCAGAGTTTGGCCACATCCTCATCTTCTAGTTGACTCTTGATTAATGACTTCTGTGTGGATGTTTGCTAATCTGGTGTAGCAGTAAACCAAGGTGACCTTATATCTATTGTCTGTGGACTAGACTTAGATCTAATTTTGACTAAGTCAGTTTTTCTCCTGTGGTATTGGTGGTTCAGAGAAAGAAGTGTCACTTCTTCATTCTAATGGGGTATTCAGATTTCATGTCTTAGTGTGTTCCTACTACCAACAGTCTCACAATGCTTCCTCAAAGCCCAGTCCTCCATCCTTTACCTTAATAGTATTTCCAGTGCAAGATCTTTCCAGTAAATGATTATGTTCTCTTAAAGTTTTCCTTAATACACTTCTGTTGCTTCTGAATCAAAGAAACTGGTTGCAGTATATCTGTGAATATGAATCTTCAGATGCCAAAGACATTTACCTAATTATGACACACAATGGAATAGAGAAAGAAGGTCATTGTCATGTATCAATGATGTCTTTTTATGGTAGTTGGTAGATTCTTGGGAGATGCTTTGACCTTTCTTTAAGCTCATCACTGGGCGTCTTAGACACAATGTGTTCTTAGATCAGAACCCTAGGATCTCCCGGGGAAGAAAGAAAACAGTGTTAGGCTACTTCTCCTTTTCTCCTTGTATTTTTTTTTGTTTTATATATCTGTTTACACTGATTGCTGGTTTGGTAGCAAACTCAATTGGCAGAAACCTTGAACTAGATCCAAGCATTCTCATGCTCTTCAGAAATGAAGTAGCCCTTTGTCCTATGATGGGTTCAGCATGCTTTGTCCTTGACAATCAGCTTGTGAATAATGAGCTTCCTTATTGAGAATGCGGTTCATGCTATTTATTCTTCAGGAAGAACACAGGGCACATAAATCTTACTTCAAATTTCAGGACTTTATAGATTTTCAGCAATACCCCCTTTGCAGAAATCATTTAGGGACATCAAAATTTTCAGAACATCCCTGAAAAAAATTTAAAAGCTCAATAAACCAGGTTGTTCCAATCCAAATCTTATGTAGAAGTATATTTCTTTAAACAAATTGAACATGGAAAACTATCTTTGAACTGAGAAGAGAATTCAAATGGGAAGGCCAAGGCCCCAATGCCTTGAAATTATTTGGTACCCCAACTTCCTTATGTACCTGCAAGGACTGGTTCTCAGTATCACAGGAAGTGAGAATCCCAATAGTCTGTGGGACTCCTAATCACATCTGAGCAGGTCACCCCTAAAGGTACTTGTCCTTTTAGTAGTTTGTAAGTTTAAATATAGGATAGCTATTATTTCCTAAAAGGCAACAGAATCTAAAAAATATCAGAAACAAAAATAAAGCATGACTTGTAATTGCTATTATGGAAGACTTATTGCTTATACAATCTAGACACAAAGATCTGCTTAAGAGTGAGAAAATGGAGAAAGATAAGGATACAAGCTATGAAATGTATTTGAATGTGGAAATTGGATCTGTGAGGGAAATAAAAAGGAACTTTGATTTATGCTTTGAGTGGAAGGAAGACAGGAGATGGCAGTCCAACTGGTGTTACTTACATTAATTGATAGCAGAGATTAACCTGGAGAAGAAATAGAACATGGATATAGTTTCAAAGGGTTTTTTCTACAAGATGCTCTAAAGTTTCAATGTATGAAAGCCCAAGTTAACAAAGTTATTGATAACTACAGGAACCCAGTAAATATCTGTGCCCAATCAGGAATTCATTTTCTGGAGGGGTGATGATCCTAGGTGGCTGAGTTTGGAGAAATGATGGGGTAATAGGGTCGTTGTGGTCTTATTTCTTTTTTTCCAATAGGATTTTGTTTGATGAGTTAAAGAGTAGGTAGGCCATCAGGCTCATGGTTTTAGTTTTTTAGGATAGTTCCGTATTTTTTGTTTTCTATGTCTTCACATGTAAATATCTATCCACTAGATAGAAAATCATGAAAATCTATTTCAGAATCTCTTAAATAAAGTTGGAAAGTTTTAGATGAAAGTAATAAATATTATGGTGCTATGGATATTAAAATTAACATAAACATCTAATGATAGGTCCTGGTTTTTAAAGAACTGGAGAATGCTTCCTTTTCCTTATCTGGGCACGCCACTGAACTGACTTTTGTAAATTGATTCAGGAAGGTATCTCTTGATACAAGTATTAACACATGTGAATTTAGTCATTTAATTCTGAATATATGAGGATAATTCCACACACACATTTTGTAGGGGCAGTTCTCAGTGACTCTAGGTGATACTCAGCCTGACTGTGTGGGTCAGACAGTTTAATAAATATTTTAGACTGTTAATGTGGTGCTTCTGGGGCCCATCAGTATGGGGTTGTCACTGTGTCACTCCTGATGAGGATCAAATGTGGGGACTTGCAGATAGGCATATAGTCCTCTGAGCTATTTCCTTGGCATTTGTGAGAGTAATTTTTGTAGAATTCTTAATTCATATATTGATTCACTATCCCTTAAAATCCAGAGTTCATACTATTCTTCTCCTCTGCTAGCTTTCAGTATTGTAGCAACTCTCATGAGTGTCTTATCAGCTGATCTCATGAACTTGCCAAAATTATTAGGAAAATCTGCTTCTAGAAAACGCTGTATCCTGAAGTCTAGAACAAACACTTTCTTACATGCTCTGATTTGCCATATAGTCCCACTGTTCCCTACTTTAGAGTGACAGAGTGCATGTTTAATTACTTTCTTTTAAATTTAAATTTTATTTTTTTTATTGAATCACCATGTGGAGAGTTACAAAGCTTTCAGGCTTAAGTCTCAGTTATACAATGCTCGAACACCCATCCCTTCATCAGTGCACATATTCTAGCTCCAAGAATCACAGTATACCGCCCCCCACTCCCCAACTCCCTCACCCCCATATTTAACTACTTTTAAGGTAATTATAGACCTTCAGTTTTATAGGAAAATGCTGTCAAAAAATAATTTAAATAGCCTCAAAGAGTATTTGTTTACTCTTGGGGAATAATAATTACTGAGTTTATGATTATGGCATTTAGGTAATTATGTGTGTCAACCCCAACTTATTTCATTTCTTTTTCCTATAACTAATTGATAATTATAAAATGTTTATTGGTTATTTGATATAACATTATATTGATTTTGGGTGCTTTGATTAAAATGATTTTATTTTAAAATAAATTAAAAACTATAAACCTTTATATTAATTAAAGGTTGAATATTTACATAATATGATATTCATGGCCAACATAACAATTTAACAGTGGTATCAGTGTTTATGACAACTTTTAAACTCTATTAGCACTTTTGAAATATATACTATAATCTTATTAATTGTATTCTCTATGGTATATATGACATCCAAAATCACATAATTACTTAAAGAACAAAATCTCAGTGATTGCTGGGTAGGAATATATGCAAAATATTCAAATACTTTTTCATGTTGATAATTTTTTTATAATAACAGAATCATCGATTCTGGACTGTTAACAGATGCAGCAAAATAAGCAGATTATATAGTGATTCCCTTCCCAGTTGTATTCTTTAAAAATCTTTCAAATAGCCCTTTTGTTGTTTTAAAGTGTTGGAGATTTTTTTGTTGCATTGGCAATTCTGAGGCCTGGGGAAGGTGGAAGGGCTGGAAAAGCTAGTAAAAGGGAAGAGCTTTGTTTACCTGCACCAAACTAATTCATTGCACTTGGATAAAAACTTTAAAAAGTGCAACAAGAGAGAGAGAACTCTCAAATCCCTTGATTGCCCATCTGTTTCATCTAAAAATCCAGCTAACTTCCCCTGGCCACTATAATATTTTACCTTGCCTTCTGACTTCAGGAGTTCAATTCACATAAAGAAGTCAAGAATAGTATCTATAACAAAAAAGTTAATAAAAACAAAGGAGGCAGAATATTGGTCACTGATGGGCAGTAGCCATTTTTTTATTTGTGTATGTATATACTTTTTTTTTAAAGAAAAACTTGCTTTGTCTTTTTCTAGTGGGTAAAATCGAAGACTTAGAAACTAGGTTATGAAATCTAGTGCAGTAAAACCATCAGAATACTCCCTAGAGACACACTGACTGAATAACTCACCCAAATTTCCTAGATTGAAATTGTGGGAGAAAGTTATTTAACCCAGAAGTGACTTTCATTTGAATTGACCATTTATCTAGTTACCTATACTGTCTCGATCTCAAGGATTAAAACGAGAAGGGTAAGCATCTGGCATTGTCGGGATGAGACCAATGCAGTCACACAGATCCCTTGTCCAGAATGACCCCTTGGTTTGTTTGATGCTCTCCTGCCCTCTTCTTCAAATGTTTAATTTTTGTTTTTAATAACATAAATTGATCCTAGGTTAAATTATTTTATCTTTAGGTAATGTTTATTTTGAAGGTGAACTAAAAGCGGTAATGGAAACACTGGAATGGAAAGACTTACCTAAGAGGCATGTTTTATTTGTTGAACCAACAGTTGAATATTTGACTTCCCTGGTAAGTTCTTGGTTAGTGAATTGACCTAAGTGAGTGGTTTAAACATAGATTTCATGTTTTAGGTCAAATAAACTCAAACAGATGCAAATAAAGACAAATTATAATTAATGATGATAAATATCAAATATAAGTATTCAGTGAATCCTAAAAGAAGCAAGATAAAGGTAAATTCTCAAGTATCAGTGGGTCTCCCTAAGATAATAGCAGGTTATCTCAACAGAAAGTTTACAGCCAGAGGTAGTGGCATGATATATACAAATTGTTTAATGGAAAAGATCTCCAAGAATACTCCACCCAATGAAATTATTATATTTGAAGGAGGAAAAATGGATTTTAAGATAATTAAGAGTAAAAAGAATTCATTGTGGTCTGGAGAGATAGTACAGGGCAGAGATTCAGGCTCTTGCTTTGCATGGGGTTTACCCTGTTTTGATCCACATATGATCCCCCAAGCCCTGTCCAGAAGTGATCCCTAAACTAGGAGTAAACCCTGAGCATTGCCAGGTATGTCCCCCAAATTTTTAAAAAACAAAGCAAGAATTAATAGTTACTAAGCTGGCTCTTCAAGAAACTAAAAGAGATCCCTGTAAAAGGAAAAAAAAACCTCAAAGTGACTGAAAGATAGAGAGAAAAACTAATGATTTGAGTTCTTTTGATATATGAACTCAAGATTTACGTGAATTCAATTTAAAATAGGCTAAATTCTTAGGAATTTATATTTTAACCTCACATTAACTTAAAAAATACATAGAAAAAACATGATGAGGCATAAAGAACGTAATTCTCACACAAAAATAAATTATAATAAATGGGAAGAGAAAGAGAGCCTGTAAAACAAGAGACATACAAAAATCACATCCAGAATCTGCATAGGAAAATGACAACATACTATTTTATATCAATATTGTTTTTCACTAAAAATCAATATTACTTAACTCACCAATCAAAAAACACAGAGTGAAGGGATGGGTAAGAAAACAAAATCCAGCCTTTTGCTCTGTACAGAAGACCCATTTGAAGCCATGATATACATAGACATAAATAAAAGATTAGAAAAGAATGACAGGCTACAGAAGGCAGGGCAGTCATATAAGAGAAAAAAGACTTTAAGGTAAAAAAGGTAATAAGAGGTAAGTTTAGATATTATAACATGATTATGGAATCAATGCATCAAGAATATTTAACTCTCATTAACATAAACGTTATAGATGAAGGATCATCAAAATGAAACAAATTATTAGAAAAAATGAGGAGAGACAATAGGAACATGACAATAACAATAGGGACTTTAGCACCTCAGTCTCATCAATATAGTGATCAACCAGATTGAAAATAAATAAGGAAACACTATCAGACGGTTTAAAGCAACATTTATATGACTCTCAACCAATCCTCCAATGCTAAATACATGTTCTTCTGTAGCACACATAAAACATTTTCCTAGGATAAACCACATACTGGACACAAAAATATCAATAAATTCATAGAAAGTTAAATCATATCAATAGTATTTATAGATATCAATGGTATAAAACTTGAAACCCACCTTAAAAAGAACTAGAAAAACTTCAAAATGTGGACCAAGAAAATTGATAATGATATAATAAAAACAAAAACAAATTCTGCAAACAAGAGTGAATATAGAAAGTATCAGAATACATGTCACTGTCACTGTCACTGTCATTCCGTTGCTCATCGATTTGCTCGAGCGGGCACCAGTAACGTCTCCATTGTGAGCCTTGTTACTGACTGTTTTTGGCATATCGAATATGCCACAGGTAGCTTGCCAGGCTCTGCAGTGGGGGCAAGATACTCTCGGTAGCTTGCCAGGCTCACCGAGAGGGGTGGAGGAATCGAACCCCAGTCTGCCGTGTGCATGAGACACAGCAAAAGCAGTATTAAGAGGGAAGTTCATAGCAACACAGGTTAAAATCAGGAAATAAAAAAAATATAAAACAATCTAATAGAAATGAAATAGAAAAAGAGAAATTAAAAGCTAGATTCAGTGGGAGGAATGAAATAATAAAAATTAGAGTAAATGTGAATAAAATGGAACTCAAAAACGACAAAACAAAGCTCGACCTTGATGTAAAATCTTAAATTTAAACTAAACCTCATGTTCCTGATTCCTATAAATGCAGCTAATAATGCCCTCCTTTCAGTTCACCATGCTATTGTGAGGATTAACTGAAATATCATATGTAAATTTATTTTTAAGAACTTTTTTTCACTGTATTGTTAAAGGAAAATCAATGTCTTGCTTGATGACATAGTTTTTGTTAGTAGACATTATTTTTAAATTTGTTAGACTGTATATTAGCTTGCTTAAAAGCAAGCTCTCAGAAGTGCTTCAGTAGCCTGCCTCTCCCTCTGGGAGAAACTGGCAATCTTCTGAGAATTTCCTGCCCACATGGGACAGCCTTGCAAGCTTCCCATGGTGTATTCATATGCTAAATCCAGTAACAAGCTGGATCTCATTCCCCTGACCCTGAAAGAGCCCCCAGTGTGACATCCTTGGGAGGGCCTAGTCAAGATAGCCTTCTAAGATCTCAGGGAAAGGACGAAATGAGAGGTTACTGAGCCCGCCTGAGAAATCGGTGATTAACGGGATTTTCGTGATTCGTGATTCGTGAAAACTTAGCCGGACTTTTATCTTGTACTACACAATTATATTGTTTCCTTGACTGGTTATTACTAACATGTACTTTGATTTTCAAGTAGATAATTTGAAGTATAATAAATGTGAACTGGCTAACACCTTACAAAAGTAATTTCCAGGTCAGTGCATGAGGAATATGGCATTCTCTGATCCTTTTGCTAGATTCTGAAGGATAGAAGTTGTTTGAATTTGCTCTTCTCCTAATGATACTATTTCTTGTGAATGAAGAACGCAAAATATTGAACCACTGCCTACTCCACTTCTGCTTATAAAATGGTCCTTTAGCTTCATTCATCTGTATTCATCCTTAAAACATAGCCCACTCTTTCGATGTCTGGTTTAATGTAGTCCCATTTGTCGATCTCTGTTTTTACTAGATTGCTTAGTTCCGTGTCACCTTTGAAGATACCTTTATCTTCAATATCGTGGAGGGTTTTGCCGACCTTGTCTTCAATGTACCTTAGAGAGAGAACAGAAGGGGATGCCCTGCCACAGTGGCAGGGTGGGGTGGGGGGAGATGGGATTGGGGAGGGTGGGAGGGATGCTGGGTTTACTGGTGGTGGAGAATGGGCACTGGTGTAGGGATGGGGTCCCGAACTTTGTATGAGGGAAGCATAAGCACAAAAGTGTATAAATCTGTAACTGTACCCTCACGGTGATTCACTATTTAAAAATAAATAAATTAAAAAAAAACATAGCCCACTCTTTCCTCTGAATCAGCTGCATTTCCTTCTTCCATCTGACAACATAGTTCCCACATACCTTGCATAATACTGGAAAACAAGAGACTTCACAAGTCACCAAGCCTAATTTTTAAAATTAGTACTTTACAGATCAATTATTTTAGCCATAAAAAAAAGGGATAAGAGTCTCATAAAGCAGAATTAAAGCAGGCATGCATATTTAAATATTAGTTATTTATAATATAAAAATTAGCATATGGCTAATTAAAATTTAACATCGTGTAATATTTAGATAAAAATTAAGTGTTTTCCTTCAAACTCCAATTTCATTCTTTAGTGTACAGTGAGTAGGGCATTTGCCTTGCATGCAGCCAACCAGGATTTGATTCCCAGCATCCCGTATGGTTCCCTTAGCACCACGAGGAGTGATCCCTGAGCACAGAACCAGGAGTAAGCCCTGACCACTTCCAGGTGTGGCACTCAAAATAAACAGAAATTAATTCTTATCATTTAATTTCAATTTGCGTTTATAACATTAAAACATCAGCAGAGAGTCTCTTGCCCTCACACCTGGCTCTATTCCCTGGGGCCCCTCGGAGGAGGTGGGCTTCAGTTTCTCTCCCAGCCATAAGCAGAGCTCCCTCGCCCGAAGACCTCCAGAGCCTAGCCACAGCCATGTTCAAGGCCCTTCTCCACACATTCGGATGAGCCTCACGCATGAAGGAACCGGCAGAGGAACCCAGGTGTGTGTGACCCGGGGCTGAGACCTCCAAGACTGCTCGGATCAGGACCAGGCCTCTTCCTCCCAGATTTCCCATCTTTCATTAGCTAGGTGGTCACAACCACGGACTGTCCCCAGTACCATGTAATCCCACCAACAGCCAACATCCAGAGACTATAAAGCCAAGCTTCCGGAAGCGCAAGACATCTGTTAGCCTAGTTCTCTTTCTAGGAGAGTCTGGCAAGCTACTGAGAGTTTCTTGCCTGAAACTTGAAAACTCCCCATGGTGTATTTACATGCCAAAACCAATAATAATGACGGGTCTCATTCCCCTGAGCCTGAAAGAACCTCCAATGTAGCACCATTGGAAAGGATGAGTAAAGAAAGGCTCATCTCAGGGCTAGGATGAATGGAGACATTACTGAGACCGCTGGAGAAATTCGACAATCAACGGGATGATGATGATGATGATGATGATGATGATAATGATTTATAACATTATATCCACTATATACACAAAGAGTTTAATTAAAAAACAGGATTGCTTTATGTTTTATTGTGAATATTTTTGCTTTATGTCATGATGCATAGAGGGACCACAATGGAGGGATTTTGTATTTTGGAGGTGATTGTGGTATGGAGCATGTACTTTGAGTAGATGTAAAAATGTACCCATTAAACATATACAGTCTTAAAAACCAATGTTCACTAAAAATGCAATGTTAATTCAATCAAATTTTTAAAAGTTGGCATGGTTGGTCAAAGATGTATGCATTAAAATTTGGAGGTGGCTTTTGAGCCATATCTCACAAGACATACTTTTGGCTTTGTGCTCAATCACTCCTGGAGGTAATCAGAGGACTATATTCACTTCAGGATTCTAACTGGGGTCAGTCACCTGCAAGGCTTGCATCTTACCTCTGTACTATCTCTCTGGACTAAATTTTAGCCATTTGGGGCAGAAGGCTATTAAAAAATTGAGGGGAAGTCCAGTGCTCAACTATGTAGCAATAGATTTGTTTTATTTCATGAGATGTTGCTCATGATATTCTAGTTGAAAAGAAAGATAAATGTTAGTTTAAAACATGTTTTCAGGGGCCGAGGAGATAAATAGCCCAAAGGGCTGGAGTATAACTTTGATTTTATTCCACATGCTCCCCTGCATTTAAGCAGCCCCTCATTGCAAGAACCAAACATTGATGCTACTAGGTCCAGTGTCACTGGGAACACAGTACCCTGAACATTGCTTAAGAGGCTCAGAAATTTTATTTGTTAGTCCTATTGAGCATACCTATCTATGTTTATTTGCCTTTTATATTTAATTTTGTCATTTTTCAAATACTTTGCCTTTTTAAGTATTTTAATTTATCTTTTCTTTCTAATTTGAAGGATCTCTTGATAAATGATACGAATTTCTTGTCTTTAATATGTGTTGCCAATAGATTGTATGTTCCAAGTCTATCTTTTATCTTTTGATCTTGAATAAATTGCATCATTAGTTTATGATAGTTTATGCAACTAAAATTTTTAGAGTATTTCTAAGGTTTCTAAGAAATACTTAAATTTTTAAAATTTTTTTATTTTTAAAAAATTGTTCATGATGATTTATTACATTCAATATTCCAACACCAATCCCATCACCATTGCACCTTCCCACCACCATTATCTCTAATTTTCCCAACCACCACCCAAGCCTGCCCCAATAGCAGGTCCTAAGCATTTTATTTTATATTACTTGTTATGAATAATTCGCTAAAAATGATACGAAATATTTTCTTAATTTTTAATTTTTTTTTTTGCTTTTTCTGGGTCACACCCGGCAATGCACAGGGGTTACTCCTGGCTCATGCACTCAGGAATAACTCCTGGCGCCTCTTGAAGGACCATATGGGATGCTGGGAATCAAACCTGGGTCGGCTGTGTGCAAGGCAAATGCCCTACCTGCTCCAGCCCAGTAAAAATGATTTTCTTAAATGAAAGTGTATGACAATTGTTGTATCTCACCCTGGAGCCCTTAAGCCCTTGTATAAGAGATGAGTAACATATTGTTACAGGTGAAGACTTGTGTGTCAGTGTTTTCTTAATCATGATTGGTTGCCTTCTACTTTACATCCCATTCTATGTGGTTGTGCTACTCTGAGTATCTCAGTGGTGTAGAGTTTGAGATGTGGCATATGGGGCCATGCAATCCAGGAACTCTAAAATTTTGAATGGGGCGACACAGCTGGAGTCAAGTTTTTAACTGGATGGTGACTTTGGGGTTTGGAAGCATCTCTGCAGCTTGTTGATTTCTTCTGAGATTTATTTATGAGTCTCTGGATCATGGCCATTAATGAGCTTATATGTTGCCAGAAGCAGTTTATAGGCATGATTGCCAGAACAGGGGGATGGGGGGAGGTTAACAAAACCCACATGTCTGAGTTTTTCAACAGATTCATTTCTGGAAGAGGCTCATCCAGAGTCTTTGGACTCTGGCTGTGAGTGTGGTGGTGACTGGAGTGTGGAGGTTTTCTTAAGGAGACTAACAAAAGAAAAAAGATTTCCCATACAAATTCTCATGTGTTCTCATTTTGGGAAACCCATTCAGACTCGGGCTGTAGCCAGACTTTGGCTGTATTTTCCTTGTGTTGGAAGAATTTTCTCACAGTGTATTCTAATTTTTTTGAATGTCTTCTCATGAATTCGATCTTTAAATTGACTATCAGTTATTAAGGATTGTCTCTTAGCCTAAAATTTCCTCTTCCTCACAGTGTTTGTGGGAGTGGGGCTAAATCCTGTGGAAATTTCTTTTCTCCTGCTGGCACGGTATCAGTAACTGTGCTGAAGAATTCTGTGATGTTAGAGCAGGACTAAGAGAGTTCTTTCTTTCTTCCAAGGTGCTATCATTGCCGGTGTGTGTGTGTGTTTGCGTGTGTTTATGTGTGTGTACATGTGTGTCTGTGAGTGTGTGTGTATGTATGTGTGTGTGATTATGTGTTGTGTGGTGCTCACCTCTGCTACCCGCTCCTAATCCTGGTTTCCTGCCATCCTCAGTCTTTGGCCCGCTTACCTGCTACACCTCTGCTCTAGGTCTGCCCCTGCCCTCCATCAGCATTCTTTCTTTCTTTCTTTCTTTCTTTCTTTCTTTCTTTCTTTCTTTCTTTCTTTCTTTCTTTCTTTCTTTCTTTCTTTCTTTCTTTCTTTCTTTCTTTCTTTCTTTCTTTCTTTCTTTCTTTCTTTCTTTCTTTCTTTCTTTCTTTCTCTCTCTCTCTTTCTTTCTTTCTTTCTTTCTTTCTTTCTCTCTTTCTTTCTTTCTCTCTTTCTTTCTCTCTTTCTTTCTTTCTCCCTTCCTTCCTTCCTTCCTTCCTTCCTTCCTTCCTTCCTTCCTTCCTTCCTTCCTTCCTTCCTTCCTTCCTTCCTTCCTTCCTTCCTTTCTTTCTTTCTTTCTTTCTTTCTTTTTTCTTTCTCTCTTTTTTTTTATTTTATTGAATCACCGTGATATAGTTACAAGCTTTCATGTTTGGGTTACAATCACACAATGACCAAACACCCATCCCTCCACCAGTGCACATTCCCCACCACCAATATCCCTGGTGTACCCCCCCTTTCTTGTCCATGGCAGACAATATTCCCCATACTCTCTCTCTCCTTTCGGGCATTATGGCTTGCAACACAGACACTGAGAGGTCATCATGTTGGTCCATTATCTTGAGCTGTGAATTCCTCCAGCAGCCTCTTAGGACTGTCACTGTCACTGTCACTGTCATCCTGTTTCTCATCGATTTTCTTGAGCAGGCACCAGTAACATCTCCATTGTGAGACTTGTTGTTACTGTTTTTGGCAAATCAAATACACCACAGGTAGCTTGCCAGGCTTTGCTGTGCAGGTGAGATACTCTTGGTTACTGCCGGGCTCTCCAAGAGGGGCGGAGGTGTGGGGTCCCATCCTGTCCCGCAGGGAGGACCCTTCGTGGGGCTAAGGAGGGGACGTAACCGAATGAACAGACACAGAGCCAGAAGGAGGAGGAGAGAGAGAGAGAGTTTATTCACAGCAGTTACAATACTTATACCTCTTGGTGGGAGGGGGTGGTATGCATGCTTGGACCCCCACAGGAACAATAGTAAAATGTTGATCAGGCATGGCCGTTGGCTAGTGAGACAAGTGGTGAAATGATAAGATCACAGGAATCCCAAGCAGCCTCCGCTTGATTAGACGATAAGAGCCAAGCTCTGTAAGATGGCTCCCTACACGGAGGAATCGAACCTGGGTCAGCCAAGAGCAAGGAGAATGCTGTACCCACTGGGAAATCAACCCAGCCTACTAAATTTCTTAATTATTTCCCATTTTGTTCTCTCAGCACTAAATACCGTATTTGCTTTTTGTCTTAAGATTCTGTTTAAGAATATTCCATTACTCCTAGTTGTTAACCAATTTTTAAAAACATTTTATTATTTATTTAAATGTTTGTTTATTATTTATTTACTTATTTTGGGTCACACCTGGTGATGCTCAGGGGTTACTCTTGGCTCTGCACTCAGGAATCACTCCTGGCAGTGCTCGGAAGAACCATATGGAATGCCAAGAATCTAACCTGGGTTGGCCACATGCAAGGCAAATGCCCTACCCGCTGTACTATCACTGCAGCCCCTGTTAACCAATCTTTAATTAATTGATAATTCATTTGATTAGGATGGGGATATAGCTAAATGACGCATGTCTCATATGGATGTTTGAGGCCCTGGATATTGATCCCTTGTGTCATTGCTCTCTCTCTCTCTCTCTCTCTCTCTCTCTCTCTCTTTCTTTCTCTCTCTCTCTCTCTCTCTCTCTCTCTCTCTCTCTCTCTGTCAATGAGACCAGGAGCAGAGGTCCTCTGCCCACTTCCCCCAGTCTCCAATGACCTAGGAATCATGCCCATAAGTCACCTCCTGCTGGCAACAGATAATCTCGTCATTGGCCACCCCCAGATCCCATGGCTGCTTCTCCCGCAAGGGAGCGTAACATGAGGTCCCAATAACCATGCCATTGGACTCCGTGCCCAGCTGTTTCACATAGGGAACCCCAGACGGGAGTAGGTGAGAGCCCTCCATGCCCCAAGGGGCCAAGCTCCAGCAGCCAAAAATCTCCACAACCCAATCGCTGCCACATTCAAGGATGCTTTCCACATGCTTGGACAAACCCTCACATATTAGTAAACATATTCCTGGACACATCATAAGACACTCCCTACCCATTCTCCATAGTTACCACATCACATTTAATGGGGTTCAGATAGTAGGCAACAAATCATAGACAGAAATATATATATGCATATATACATATTTTCAGATATATATTATATATATATATATATATATACCAAAGCTCACATCACCCAAACTTAACAACATTTTAGTGATATCCTATAGAATGTCTTAATGGCTCCTGCCAAAATAGAGCAATCTTCACACTGTTTCCTATATGAACACTTTCTTGTAAGCATATTCAGCAATTCTTCATGACAGACAATATGGAATATATTATTTCGGTTGTGTTTTAGGACAGGAATTGGGGCTTGGGATGGAAACATCCCAAATGTGGTGGTGGGAAAGTGTAATGCTGGTGGGATGGGTGTTTAAATATTAAATGTAATCAAATATTGTGAACTAATTTATAAAATAAAAAAATTTCAAAAAAAAACATAAAAAATGTCTCTCTCTCTTTCTCTCTCTCTCACACACACACACACACACACACAAAGCACACACATTCTCTCCCTCTCTCTCTCTCTCTCTCTCTCTCTCTCTCTGTCTCTCTTCTTATATTAAATCTTACCTGTTAGAATCTGGAAAAAACCCGAATGCCCCAGAACGGATGACTGGTTGAGGAAACTTTGGTACATCTATACAATGGAATTCTATGCAGCTGTTAGAAAAAAGGAGGTCAAGAATTTTGTAGTTAAGTGGATGGGCATGAAAAGTTTCATGCTGAGTGAAATGAGTCAGAAAGAGAGAGACAGACATAGAAAGATTGCACTCATCTATGGTATATAGAATAACAGAGTGGGAGACTAACACCCAAGAACTGTAGAAATAAGTACCAGGAGGTTGACTCCATGGCTTCGAGGCTGGCCTCACGTTCCGGGGAAAGGTCAACTCAGAGAAGCGATCACCAACTACATTGTAGTCGAAGGCCATGTGGGGGAAGGGAGTTGCGGGCTGAATGAGGGCTAGAGACTGAGCACAGCGGCCACTCAACACCTTTATTGCAAACCACAACAGCTAATTAGAGAGAGAAAACAGAAGGGAATGCCTTGCCACAGTGGCAGGGTGGGGTGGGGGGGAGATGGGATTGGGGAGGGTGGGAGGGACACTGGGTTTACAGGTGGTGGAGAATGGGCACTGGTGAAGGGATGGGTTCCCAAACTTTGTATGAGGGAAGTATAAGCACAAAAGTGTATAAATCTGTAACTGTACCCTCACGGTGATTCTCTAATTAAAAATAAATAAATTAAAAATAAATAAATAAAAAAAAATAAATAAATCTTACCTGTTAAATTGCTAGTGTGCTTTCTGTCTTCTGACTTGGCCCTGTATGAACCATAGATATGAACCATAGTTGTGATGTTTCTGGAAGAAATATAGCAGAAAATCTTGTCTTCTGTGAGGCAAAGAGGAATGGTTTACAAATTCTACTTAGGAGATGAAGTTATAAATATTGATTGATCAGAGTGGCAAGTGATGGTAGCTTGATAGATAAATAAAACTAAATGTAGAAACTTAATAATTTCCCAACCTGTAGTAATTTATCCTTTGCCCCATAATATTTTTTTTAATTTATTTATTTTTAATTAGAGAATCACCGTGGGGGTACAGTTACAGATTTATACACTTTTGTGCTTATACTTCCCTCATACAAAGTTTGGGAACCCATCCCTTCACCAGTGCCCATTCTCCACCACCCGTAAACCCAGTGTCTCTCCCACCCTCCCCAATCCCATCTCCCCCCCACCCCACCCTGCCACTGTGGCAAGGCATTCCCTTCTGTTTTCTCTCTCTAATTAGCTGTTGTGGTTTGCAATAAAGGTGTTGAGTGGCCGCTGTGCTCAGTCTCTAGCCCTCATTCAGCCCGCAACTCCCTTCCCCCACATGGCCTTCGACTACAATGTAGTTGGTGATCGCTTCTCTGAGTTGACCTTTCCCCGGAACGTGAGGCCAGCCTCGAAGCCATGGAGTCAACCTCCTGGTACTTATTTCTACAGTTCTTGGGTGTTAGTCTCCCACTCTGTTATTCTATATACCATAGATGAGTGCAATCTTTCTATGTCTGTCTCTCTCTTTCTGACTCATTTCACTCAGCATGAAACTTTTCATGCCCATCCACTTAACTACAAAATTCTTGACCTCCTTTTTTCTAACAGCTGCATAGTATTCCATTGTATAGATGTACCAAAGTTTCCTCAACCAGTCATCCGTTCTGGGGCATTCGGGTTTTTTCCAGATTCTGGCTATTGTAAACAGTGCTGCGATGAACATACATGTGCAGATGTTGTTTCGATTGTACTTTTTTGCCTCTCTGTTTGCCCCATAATATTTGTCAAAACTATAGATCAACTTTTTTTAAAATTTAAGTAACATGTTTTCCAACCAAGATACTTTCAGTCATAATTTAAAGTTTTAGTACTTATCATTTTTAGAAAAATTCAAAGGAAGTATGGATCAATCCATTTAAAAATATAAATTTGTTTTCAACAAACTTTATAAAATAGTAGCTATTTATAATTTTAATTTGCATAAAGAAAATTGATAAAATAAATTTATTAAAAGTAAGTTTTTATATATAAGTGAAACTCACATTTTGTAATGTGTATTATATTTAGAAAATACTTAGAACAAAATATCTGAGGTAAGTCTCTTCTTTCTCTGAACTCTGTAAGAACATTGTGTTTATGCATTTTTCTTTAAGGAAAGTGTAAAGATCAGTTATTCCAAGCTAAATTCTATAAACAAAAATACCTAGCCATATTGATATGCTCATCTATCTTTACACTTGTATACACAGCCACAATTTTCTTGAATCCTTTGGCTAAGATGTATGTTTGCAATGGTACAAGTTTATGTACCATTTTTCCCTTCTTCTTTGGAATTTATTCACTTAATTGATGAATAGACATAAATCGGTCCTATGATTATCCCTTAGCTGGTTTTGACAATTTAATTTAAATCATATTCTAAGGGAGAGAAACAAATTGCTTTCTTCATACTTGTAACTCTACATCAATCAAACAGTCATATCCAAGATATATCAGAGTCTGGTAAGTATTTTCAATGAAGACATTGAAGAAATTCCAAGGATTTCCTAGAGCTTTTAGAATTCAAGGAAAGCTCATGAGGTTGCTGTTGCCATTGCCAAAATAACAGGCTGTTTACACTAATTCATAGCTTTTAATTTAATAATAGGAAGTTGGTACATTGTGTATATGTGGGTTTATGCTTGCACACACACATGAGTGTTTGTGTTCATTGGAAAGCGTTAAAGATGGTCAGTGAGGGAATGACCTCTGTACCTGTTTGATATGCCTTGGTATGAATTTTTGCTTTTTATCCTAGAATTAGTTGTTATGTTCTCTTTAAACAAATGGCATTGAATTTACAGAGATAATAACATTTTACTTAGTGCTATTCTTAAGTTGGATTTGTCTTTTGTGAAGTTCTTGTGTTCTAATGTGTTGGATGTTAACCCTAAGTGGTTTTGGTTTCATCAGTGATTTGCCCCTTTTCCTCCTCCCAGAGACGCTAACAGTGGTCTTGTGAGCACCCCCAATCCCCTGAGTTTATCTTTAACCTTTCCTTTGTGCTTTACAATTCCCCAAGTCAGACTTGGTTACTTAGTGATTCTGGACTTTGTATTTGTAGCGAATTACTTGGTTTTCTATTTCCCCTATAGCCTCTTCATATGCTATAGAGCAATGTTCTTTGCTTAAACACAGAAAGACCGTTAATGCTATGCTCCTAATATTGGGAGTTGGTTAACTCTAATATATGTCTACTCCTGGGGATCCAACATAATTACCTTAGTTGCTATAGTTCCTAACATTCCAAAAAGGGGGATCCCATCGTAGGCTTTGGATGGACCTGGGGCGGTTGACAAAGTTATCCCAGCATCAAAATGGGACAGTCTAGAAAGCATAAAAATATGCTCTTGATGAAAGCTGTTATGATTTAAGAGACAGGACCCCCATGGGGAAGGACAAACTGGACTGGCCTGAGGACTTAGTGTGGGATTTACAGTAAAAAGCCTCACTTGCCTTCAGAGCCCAGAGAACTAAGTTTTGGAATCTGTATCTTGTACTATGTTTATCTCATAACTGCAAGTATTAGTAAGAAGTAAACTAAATTGGTTAATATGTACAACTAAAAGGAAAGAGAAGAGCAATATAGATGCCCCTGGAGACAGTGTTTCCTTGAGTTAATCCCCCAAGAGAATTGCCTCCCCTGAGATGTTTATCTGGGTAAATGAGTAACCACACCTACTTGCTGTCCTCTACCTCACCCCCTTTCAGATATTCTATTAGTATGCTAACAGCTCTGCATTAAATGGCCATTTTGAACTTCTATCCATCTGTCCCCCACCCCATCTCTTTGTTTCTCTGCTGGGGAGGCCTGGGGAGGCCTGGGAGGCAGCTCTTGGCCACCCAACTCACACATCCCGCACCCAGCACACATCTTTTGAACTCACAGTTAATTAACATACCTATTGTGCATCATTTTGTCTCTACCCCTTCCATAGAAGTAGCTATATTGCAAGAAAAAGAGTCCAGCAGGACAGAAAATCCAGATTCAATAACAATAACAGAAAAAGATATGTGCCATTGCTTGAGCAGTTTGTTTTATTACATATAAAAAGAAAATAGAAAATATTAGTTTTTACTATTTGCTTTAGTCTTTGCTCTAACTTTATAGACATGCACATAAAATCAGATTTCAATAATATTTTCTTGATATTTTTTCCCTTTTACTTACCGGTGTCCTGATTTCTTTTTGAAAGTCCCTTTTTTCTATTATTTTTGTCTGTGTTAAATAATAAATGCGAGTTTCTACCAGTTCTCTCAGGCTGATCTAACTTGTTTTCCAAAGCCAAGTGGACTGCCTCATCTGCCAATTGCTACTTGGTCTAGAATAGTGGCTGATCAGTTTTATGTGATTAAAAGACTATTTATCTGGCTGCAGTGCTTTAAACCATTTTATACTTGTCTTTACAGACCTAGATTTGGTAATGACACCAGGACTAGTACTAGTAAAATAGATTTTGGATTTTGCGCTATATATTTCATAAATGTGGTGTTAAAACTAATCTGGTGTATTGCCTAATTTCATCTATGTGTGACGCAGAGTAACTTCCCTTTCGTTCCCAAATAAAGAAAGGTTGGCTTCCACTCAGTAATACTATGAATTAGGAAACTAATAATAGCACTATAACATTCCTCCAAGGAAATAAAATGTAGAATTTTCTTTTGTGAAATTATAAAATAAATGTTTGTATTAACCCTATATTTAACTTATAACATTTGACTTCAATTCTTTTTATATTCATTATTTCATTTATTTCAAGGTTTTGCATTAATTCAATTGCTTAGTTTTTTGGAAGCTGACCCAAAATTCTCCACTTGTTTGAATGAGTCACATAAGCATCTATAAATAAACAATATATAATGCAAACTCAGTGGTTGGTTCAATTAGTTTAAAATATTTTTATATTGCTGTAATGCTAGTGCAGTGGGTAGGGCATTTGCCTTACACTGCCAACTCAGGTTGAATCCCAAGCATTCCATATGGTTTCCTGAGCACCTCCAAGAGAAATTATTGAGTGTAGATCCAGAAATAACCTCTGAGCACCACTTGGTGTAGCTGCCAAACAAAAAATATACTTTTATTAAGATACCATTGATTCTAAAGTATTTTATGCTTATTTAATCTCTTAGAAAGTATTAAAATTTTACAGTTGAATAAATAACCTACTAATTCACATGTATTTTCCTGATATTTGTTTTCTCCCACCCTCCCTCACTTTTATAGCATTGTAAAGTTATCTTAACTTTCTATTTGGGGTCTAAATTTTCTAAATACCTGGACAGTTCTATTTGAAAATATGCAAATGACTTTTTATTTTTTGTTCAGGGTATTGATGTTTGTGTTTAGAACTTTTCACAGCTATACATCTGGTACCCTGAGGCTGAACTCATTTGGGTAAGGATGGATGTGTATAATAGATGCTCCCATGACAGTTAATGACAATGTGATTTGCCCCTTCAAATGATTGTATAATGGTTGTCACTGACTTCCAATTTCTCCAGTCCCTTTTGGAAATATCCAATAAAGCTAGATGTATCATCCAACTCAATAAATTGCTGGATGACAAAGTGGTACAATTTGTCAGTGATTTTGTAATCCAAAATCAATATCCAGAGTTATAAGAATCTTCTTAGTTTGAATAAGCTTTCCTCTGCTGTTCCATGTGCATTAATGCCTGATTTTCCAATTAGATTACTTTAAATCTAATGGAGATGAGATGTTAAACTCAATGTCGGTCATTTACTTCTCACTATTTCTATTAAAAGTCACATAAGAGAGCTCCAGTAAAAGGTAACAGAAACTTTAATCTGTCCTCTGCTTTCTCAGAACATTGTTTTTGCACCTCCCAGGATACACAATGCTTTTTCCCTGACAAAGAGGAAAATATATTAGAATACCAAGGTTGTAGATAAAAAAGAGGTTCTGTGTCTATAACTTTCATATTAAGGCAAAAGGATGTTACTAGATTTTAGGAGAAAATTTTTTAATTGTAGTTTCTTTGAGTTGTTTGTATTTCTCTGTTGTAGTACTTGCACCAAGAAACTGGTGCAAATACTACCACTAGAGAAATACAAACAACTCAAAGAAACTACAATAAAAAAAATTTCTCCTAAAATATAGAAACTGGCAAAGGAACCCAGGTATGCAGAACCCATGGCTGAGAACTCCAAGCCTGTTCAGGTCGGGACTGGTCCTCCTCCACCTAGATCCCCAGTTTTCCAGTAGCTTGGCAGTCACACCCACAAACTGCCCCCCCCCCCCACACCTCTGGCGCCATTTAATCTCATCAACAGCCAAGATCCAGAGACTATAAAATAAAGCTCCTGGAAGAGAGTGATGCAGAATCTTGCACAGCAGAGCCTGGCAAGCTACCCGTGGCGTATTCAATATGCCAAAATCAGTAACAATAATGGGCCTCATTCCCCTGACCCTGAACGCGACAAGGACAAATAGAGATGTTACTGGCACCCGCTCGAGCAAATTGATGAACAAGGGGACGACAGTGATACACTGATACAGTACTTGCACCACCTCATGAAAATTTGATCCTTTGTAGGTATGTCAAGGGAGACTGCTCTCATAGTTCTTGGCATGGAACATTCTGTTACTGACCTCTAGGCACCTCTTAATTATCTCTCATTGGTAGTGGAATCTTATAGCTTCTAATTTTGTGGGTATCATATTCTGGCAAACTTTTTGGTAAGTCATATTTGTTACTTGGTTCTCTGCATAGATGTATATCCTCATCTGGCTAAATCATAAAGAACAGTTGCCTGTGTTCTAATATCCCACTGTAATTAAATATGTATACAGAGGATGATCCAATCTTTATATGTCCATATTCTTTTTTTATTAATTAATTTATTTTTAATTAGTGAATCACCATGAGGGTACAGTTACAGATTTATACATTGTTGTGCTCATGTTTCCCCCATACAAAGTTTGAGAACCCATCCCTTCACCAGTGCCCATTCTCCACCGCTGGTAAACCCAACATCCCTTCTACCCTCCCCAATCCCATCTCCCCCCACCCCACCCTGCCACTGTGGCAGGGCATTTCCTTTTGTTCTCTCTCTCTAATTAGGTGTTGTGGTTCACAATAGAGGTGTGGAGTGGCCACTGTGTTCAGTCTCTAGTCTACATTCAGCCCGCATCACCCTTCCCCACGCATGGCCTCCGACCGCATTATACTTGGTGATCCCTTCTCTGAGTTGCCCTCTCTCCAGAATGTGAGGCCAGCTTCCAAGCCATGGAGTCAACCTCCTGGTACTTATTTCTACTATTCTTCTATTCTTGATGTTAGTCTCCTACTCTGTTATTCTATATTCCACAGATGAGTGCAATCTTTCTATGTCTGTCTTTCTCTTTCTGACTCATTTCACTTAGCATGATACTTTTCATGCTGTTCCACTTATATGCAAAATTCATGACCTCCTTTTTTCTAACAGCTGCATAGTATTCCGTTGTATAGATGTACCAAAGTTTCTTCCACCAGTCATCTGTTCTAGGGCACTCGGATTTTTTCCAGATTCTGGCTATTGTAAACAGTGCTGAGGTGAACATATAAGTGCAGATGTCGTTTCGACTATACCTTTTAGCTTCTCTGGGATATATTCCCAGCAGTGGTATTGCTGGGTCAAATGGGAGTTCAATATCTAATTTTTTGAGAATCGTCCATATTGTTTTCCAGAAGGGCTGAACCAGTCAGCATTCCCACCAGAAGTGTAGAAGGGTCCCTTTCTCCCCACATCCTCTCCAACAGCGGGTTGCTTTTGTTCTTTTAGATATGTGCTAGTCTCTGTGGTGTGAGGTGGTATCTTGTAGGATAACATAGCCTCAGTAGTTTAGGTTTATTGGGTTACTCCCGTTACAGTGCTCCTATTCCTCTTTGTTTATTTGTAGCTTCTTTCTTAGTGTTCTGTTGACTTGTAAATGATGCTTTTCTCTTCTCCTTGAGTCCTTTGCATAGTTTATTCAGAGCAAGTCCTTTTTGTAGGGACACAGGAAGACTTAACAAATGTTATGCTTTTGTAACCTGGGAGTCATTTGACTCTACATGATATTTTCCTCCAGGGCATCTGTTCTCTTGACCTAAGCCTCAGCAGCCCTTACTTCCTAGCATCCCCAAAGCAGGGTCCCCGACGTGGGACAAGACGGACCCAGGGCAAGCGGTGAGTTGTGTGCTACCCTGGCATTGAGATGGGCCTGGCCAAAGTGCCTAATGCTTAACTATAAGTTAAGAGCTTGATCATGGACAAATGTTGTCATGATCCAAACAGTGATAACTAGATTCGGACCCTGCTAGGGTGAGGAATGATTAATCTGGCCTGAGTGCTGTGGTCTGAACCTGTGGCAAGATGTTGCCAGGAGAGCTGCCTTGCAAGCCTCAATGTATCCCTTGCTATGTCCATACAAAAATAACTAGTATTAAGATGTTAATAAGTTCCTGGACTAAGGAAAAGAATAAACCTTAAGAGTGAGGAAGGGCTTTGGAGTGCCCTGCCCTCAGGAAGGGCTTTCTTATGTTGATTTTGCTACCTGGCTGGGTGTAGCCTAGAGGGCAAGGTGGGAGAGACAAGTAGGAAGAGAGATGAGAGAAGCCAGAAAGAAGCGGCAGTAGATCCAGAGAGAGGCCAGAGCTGGGAGTGCAGGAGATGGGAAAGATGGAAGATTGAATAAACGGTAACTAATCAGCAACCAGCTTGGTCCTCGTTCTTCCTTCGCCTGTCCTTGGCCAAAGGCTGTCCCGATCCAGCCCACACACCGCGGTTCCAGGGCACCGAACGCAGGCGGTGAGACAGAGCCGCCCGGAGAGCCCGAGAGTGCACTCGCCCCTCGCGAGCCTTAGTTTTTTACAGTATCTCATGGTTGTTTTGATCTGCATCTCTCTGATGATTAGTGATGTTATATGTCCATATTCTTAATCAGTTTGGATGTTTATTTGTGTCCTGAAATTCTTGAGGATTCATATAAAACATTTAAAATATCTTTACCTAGATTTATTTGACCTCAATAGCATGTAGCATGCATATATTTTTCTTATTGCTTAAAGAACAGTTAATAACTTTAACTACTTTTTATCAACTCAATCTTTAATCTCTATTCCTCTTGGCTTGAAGAGTAGCAATACTACTCTTCCAACTCTTGTCTTTAGGGTGTAGGAATATTGATTCTTCACTTGTATGGCATTTCTCTGTCAATTCTATTCAGTATTTATTTAAATTGCTAGTTTTATGTAAACCACAAACAGAAGAAAATCTTATAGTCAGTTCATTGGCCTTTTATCTTTTAGTGCAGCACAGAATGATCTTTATGCAACAATTCTTTTAAAAATAACTTTACCTTATGTTTATAAAGTTGTTCACAAGAATTCATTGCATTTGATATTCAAACACCAATCCCACCACCATGCACCCTTCCACCACCATAAAAGCAAAGTGTGTGAAGACTGTTGTATTTCATTCTGGAGCTACTTAAGCCCTTGTATAAGAAATTACAAGCATGTATGTTAAACCCAAACAAAAGTGAATGCAATAATTCTGATGAAAATGTTTAACAATTCCCATAGGTTAAGGAAATTTATAGACTTAAATCTTTTTAAATAATAAAATGTTTCATAACATATTCATCTTTGCAGCTGCCCTTACTCTATGTATTATTTTTGTGTGTTTCTCCATTTGCTTACTGTATATTCAAAAAATGTGTGTGGGCAATTGCCAGATGCCTTCAGTGGTCAGTAGCCGATTTCCTACCCCAGGCTGTAGCCACCGCCAACAGAAATATAAAGGAGGGAACAGGGCCGCCAAGCTGGTTGGTGATGGGTCACCGTTTATTCCAATCTCTGTTCTGCTGTTTATTTCACTCTCTCTGCACACCTTTTCCAATCTCACTCTCTCTGTGTGCCATTCCAGTCTCACATTGCCCATCATTTCTGACTCCTACTTTCTCCATGCTAGTCTCCCCAGGCCCAGTCTCTCTGTCTTCATCAAGAGCCCAACCTCCCAGTTGGGTAGCAACTACCTAGAGGTGAGATAGCACAATCAACATGTGTAAAGCCCTTCCTTCTGGGGAAACTCTTCCAAAACAAAGATCTCATCCTGCTAGGAGATCTGCTTAAGGGCAGAATTTCATGTAAGGAGTATTTCTCCTTTTCTTTGTCCATAATCATTTAAATAGTCACCTTAAACTTACTTCTTAATAATCTCTGTAGTCATTTTGTATGGACACAGTAAGAGATATATTAAGCTCAAAGGGTAGCTCTCCTGGGGACATCTCGCTATAGATCCCAGTCCTCTGGCCAGATTAGTCCTTCTTAACCTCAGCAAGGTCCTTGTCCAATCTCTTCTCTTTGCATTGTGACAGACTTTGTCCATGACCGTGCTCTTAACTTATATGCTTTATGGTACTTGGTCCATCTCATTTCCATGCTAGGGTAACAGCTTGCCCTGGGTCCATCTAGTCCTTTGGTTGGGACAATCCTTTTGCTGTTAGGAACTAAAGATAACTGAGACTTAACTTGAGTAAGTATGAGAGGTGCCCAGGAGTAAATATTACTCGGAGTCAATTAACTCCCAAGTTACTAAGGCATAGCATTAACTGTCTTTCTGCAATAAAAAAGGACATTACTCAATTAAACTATGAAATGGACATAAGGGAAAGAGAAAAGCAATATTTCACTTACAAATACAATATCCAGAGTTCTTAGAAGAACTTGATCTTACAAGTCACAGGGTCTGATTTGAGGATAAAGGTGATTAAAAGATAGGGGAAGCAGAGCACAAAGGAGAAGTCAAATATGGAGGAATGGAAGTGCCTCAGGAGCACTGTTATGGGTGTAACCCATTAAAACTAAGCTCCTTGCAGCAGAGGAGAAAGGACAAACCAACGTTATCCTACAGCTTGCCCTCCTCCCATCTTTTCTTTCTTATAAGTCATGTCTTGTATGTCTGTGTGTGGATTTGATTTTATTCAAGTGGCATATATATGTACACACATATAGATTTATACATATACATATATACATAATGAAAATATGTTGTATCCTACACAGTAGTTCTGATCCTGAAAACAAATACAAACTTGTATTATTATATATATTTTTTACTATATTTTTCTGTGTTTATGTTAGGTATATTGTACTTCTAAGGTTGAATGACATCAGTTAACAGATGTCTTTCCTAAATTAATCATTAATCTCCTGGTTCAAATAATTACATGGCATTTGTTATGGTGTATTAAGAGTTAATCATACAGGGAAGAGAAAGGATCTAGAGTTACTTTTTATTTATTTATTTATTTTTTTTTAGAGTTACTTTTTACTGTTTTCGATATCAGATTTTTACCCAAAATCCTGAGATAATGACAAACGGTCTATCTTCTCGATAATTCTGTAAAGATATTAAAAAAACACAATGGCATTTTTCCTTTCTTTGTAAAGAATGTAAAGAGATAACCAACTGATAGTGACAAAACTGAGTGAGATACAGATGTTGGGTGGTGGGTTAAGTCCAAGTGGTGATAATAGTCCCATTCCAGTTTAATAGCACATTCCAGCTTTCTTACCTGCATGACTGCAATGACCACACATTCTGAATTTTCAATGCTATTCCAAAATCTCCCAATGTCAAAATGCAAATGCCTAGAATTCTTTCAAGGATTATATTATATTACATAAAATCTTTATTTCTGATAACATAACTTCTTTCTTATCAGGCTAATGTCTTTCAGAAGTCTGATGTTTGCTTGTTTTTCATTCTATCTCTATTCTGTTCTATTTTCTCACAGGCGTTAAATATATGATCTTTAAAATGTTGCCACGCTGAAATTTACACTGATACCTAACAGCACAATAGATTAATTGCATATTCTAGAAAAAGTAACTAGTAGTTTGATGGCTTTGACAGACTTCTCTACACTTTATAGAGAACCCAACCTCCACCCTTAAAAGAAATATCTATTATTTCCATTTCCTTTTCCTCTCTTCTCAATCTCTTTAAAACCATACTTATTTTGAATTTGTCCTTCATGGAAAGAGTATTATCATCTGTGGTGAGTACCACAGTGCCAAATCCAGTGAGTGGTTATTACTTCTCATCACATTAGGTGTATCAACAGCAACATTCATTAGAAAGAGTTGATTCTCTTTTCTTGTTGAAAGACGCTCTTCAAACTGAGACCTAAGCCTGAAAGCATTGTAATCTTCCACATGGTGATTTAATAAAATAAAGTTTTTATTTAAAAAAAAAAAGAAAGAAAGACGCTCTTCAGTTTGTTTCTACTAACTCCCCTCTTGTTGTTTTCCTTCTATTTCACTTGTCCCTATTTCTTAATTTATGCATTCTGCAACATTTTCCAGAAGCAAAGTTATTAGACCTTATCTCCTCTTGGTCATTAGCTGTCTATAGGGATTATGTCCTCCAGTTTCAGTTTTTACTTTTTTCTGAGAACTCCTAAATTTATTTATACAACCCACAGTCCTCCCCACATTTTTCTCATACAACAAATAACCTACTTAACACATTTCCCTTTAGACATAAAGTTGTAATTTTAGATTTTCTAGGGCTAAAACATAACTTTAGATTTCAAGGCTTCACATCTCATCCTCCCACAGTCATCCTATTTTAATGATTGGCAGCTCTGTTCTACCAGTTGCCTAGGCCAAGAATCATGAAGTCATCTTAAGTTCCTTATTTTATATATGTCATATTTTTTTCCTAGTACAAAATTAAACACATTCTAAACCAATCATTCTAGACATTTCTTGGCTGCCTACTTCATCTAAAAAAAAATCATACTTTCTTTGGGGTTTTTAGAATAGGGCCCTCTGCCCACTCCTAGTCAGCAAGAGGAGATAATCAAGTAATCTGAATTAGTGGCATTCACATTCAGACTAAATTCAAAATTTTGCTAATAGAATGAATGAAAGCTTGACTACTGTTGTCAGATAGTAATTAGAGACTATTTCATCCAGGTTCAGTTTCAGGATTTTAGACAGCTTTAAATCCGCCTTATCAACACGTGTGTATGTGTGTGTATAGATACATACATGAATACATAAACACAGTCGCCTTCACATACCCATTTCTCACCTTTTTATTATTAGATTTTAAATATTTCTTTATAACTCCTAGTAATGTGTTAGTAATAAGTGGGTGAAAGCCCCTCTAGCTAGAGAAAGTTGGGCTCCATCTTAGTACAAGATTTGGAGCTAAGTTGGTAATGACATTTCAAGGGGATAGAAATTGGAAACTTTTCCTCCTAGAAGACACTCTTTTATAATATAGTAGATTTTGGTGTAAGAACATTGCAATCAGTTGAATCTGCCAGATTTTTCCATCTAAATATCAGATACGATTGGTATCTGATTTCCCAGTTTTAGGAATAATTTCAAAATCAATGACCACCGACAGACATTTTCTTCAAAATAGCCCAAATCAGCATTTCTGCTAGCTTGGTTTGCTTCTCATTCACTTCAAACCATTCCATTATTTATTTCCATGAGTATAAGGCTTGAATATAATCTCAACCCTCTTCTCATTGCCCTATTTTTAGGATTCATGCTATTTAAACTTGATCTGCCGTTGGCTATTACGTTCAACAGAATTTTCATTTCTCAATAATAACTTTTGAGTTCTTTGTGCCAGGTGCCCTAGGGTTTTTGGCTCCTCAGCCAAACTATAAAAATGAATAAAAGGAATTCTACACTTTGACGAATCAGAGAGCAAACTTGGAATTACACTCTCAGCGGTGTTGGCCTGTCTTCAAACTCTCTTGTTTAGGGTGATTGGATTTGAGGTGTAATCAATGGATATTTAGCTCCATGGGCTGGGGTGGAATTGTTAGTATTTAACTACAGCCCTGCTTTAAGTATTCAGACAATAATAACAATAATAGCTACAATTCTGCTATTTATTTTGTTCTGGGTAATGTGTTATATTCTTTGCATGTAGCCCCTGCAGTATCTTGCATGAAGTAAGGAATAATTTTATTCCTTCCTTATACATGATGACATGAGGTTCAAATAGGTTAAGTGACTTGCCTAAAGTCACAAAAGAAGCAAATTGCAAGAACATATTTTCACAATTTTTTTCCCAATTGCAAATATTTTAATTCAATAAATTTACAATTCTATATATTTTGAATAAGGAGTAGTAACTGTGGGGTAGAATATGTTACTATTTTTGTAAGAAAAATGAAAATGTCATAGCCTTTTTAGTCCTCTCCTAATTGCCTTCATTTATGTTTTCGAAGGAGGTGGCAGAGTACTTTCAATGCACTTGTGATGCCCAGATTGAGACAATAAAACAGGTTCTGAAATGATTCACAAATGTTCTCTATCTGATAGAATTTTAGGGAGGAGCATTTGTTTGTGTTATTGAGAAAGCCAAGAGATTAGGATACTTTGATTCTACCAGATTCTGAAAAAGTGGAGTCAGAAATCTTTTGAAAGAAGGAAATGAATTGGAGCAATATCTCTAGAGCAATCCTGTCTCTAATGAGTCACTCTTGTTACTTATTCAAGGTAGCTTTTATGCCAATGCTTAAATGATATTTTTAGTATATCAGGTTGCTGTTTCTCAGAAAATGACTTACTCCATCCATGTGCCCCTTTAGTCACATTAATAAAGTCCAAAGCAATATTCACTGTATCACTGTCATCCCGTTGCTCATCAATTTGCTTGAGCAGGCACCAGTAACGTCTCCATTGTGAGACTTCATACAATTTTTGGCATATTGAATATGCCACGGGTAGCTTGCCAGGCTCTGCCATGTGGGTGGGATACTCTTGGTAGCTTGCTGAACTCTCCAAGAGGGACGGAGGAATCAAACCCCGGGTTGGCTGCGTGCAAGGCAAACACCGTACCCACCGTGCTATAATAACTTTCAATTTTCTTAAAATCAAAGAACTTCAATAGAATAAAACTGATGAAAACAAAGATACTTAGACTCATTTAAGCTGAAAACTTGATCATTTTTATTTCTTGTAATCCCTTCCATAGTTCCTAATAAGCTAGGATGATTACATGTGAGATACAGAAAGCATCAATTTTCACTTTAAAATAAAGAGAAAGTGCTTTGATAGATCTTTTCTCTGATGAGCAAGAAGTCTTCAAACACTCCAGGAACTCATTAATATATTGAGCTTTGAAGTTTTGGGTTTGGCAGGATATCCATGTTGAGTCAATATTAAATATCCTGAAGCTCAAATTTCTTCTCAGTGCCATGGGTTATAAAATACTATAAGCAAAGCCACTCATTCTGTGTAGAAGTTATTCCAAACTCTGTAGAATCAGCTGTTCCCAATCTGGTTTGACCTTGATATCTTTTTGTAAATGCCTATGGTGTTTCACTAAGCAAAAACCAGGGACAATCTGAACCATAGACTTCTTAGTACCTTCTGTTCTTTATAAGAATTTTTTTTGGTCTGGGGACCACACTTGACAGTGCTCAGAGCTTAGTACTAGCTCTGTGCTTGGGAAGCACAATTGGTGGAGGTTGAGAGATCATATGTAGGTGCTGGGGATTCAACCCAGATCTCCCACATACAAGGTAAGTGCCTCATCTGCTGTACTGTTTCTCCTGACTCATTCTGTTTAACATGATATGCCCTCTAACTCCACTGTTCTGTAGCAAAAGGCATGACTTAAATTTTTTCTTATACCTGAGTATTATTCCACTGATTGTATATCTAACCACTTCTTTTTTTATTCATTTGTTGTTAGACATTTTGTTTTCTCTATATTAAGGCTGTTGAATTTATTCCTATAGTGAACAACATAGATACTGAATATCATGAGTATACGCCTTTTTGAGTTGATGGTTTTATATTTGGGATATATATATATTAAGGAGTAGAATCTATGTGTCATATGGTAATTTTAATTTTAATTTTTGTACTAATTTTAATTTTTAATTTTAATCTCCGTACTGTTATCCTTAGAAGCTGAATGAAAAGACATTCCCACCAACAATGACTGAGTTGAAATTTTCTCCATTTCCCAATTAACACTGATTATTTGCTTTTTTTTGAACATATATGTATACATATATGTATATATATAAGCTGCCATTCACATGTGAGATATTTTATTTTGATTTGCATTCCTGATAATAAGTAATGATGAGCACTTTTTAAATGACTACTAGTCATTCATGTATCTTTCTATAGGAAATCCTCATTCTATATTGATGTTTTGTATTTGCATAATAGTTTAAAGTTAAGCTTTATTATATTATTTCAAAACATATCTTAGAAATTCTCTAAGGTAGTTGGAATCAGAAGTACCATTCTGACAGTGCTTACATGAGGTCAAAGTTATTCAGCTGAAGCAAGGACTAGGAACATCCTAACTTGGGTTTCTAATCTCTCATTACATATGATCCCCACTATCACAGCTTCAATGATTAAAAAGTGATATTTTTAAAGAAAATAATGTGTTCTTTATAAAATATAAAGAAATTTGGGTTTTGTTCTAGCACTAGAGTTTTCTTAACCCTGCCCTGATCCTACCAGTACCCAGAGTAAAGACCCAGAGGATTCTTACCCCCTCAATGTGTTGCTGGGGCTGGAGAGATAACACAGTTATCACAGTGCAAGGGTGTTTGCCTTGCACGCGGCCGACCCAGGTTCGATTTCCAGCATCCCATATGGTCCCCTGAGCACTGCCAGGAATAATTTCTTAGTGCATGAGCCAGGAGTAACCCCTGTGCATTGCCAGGTGTGACCCAAAAAGATAAAGAAAAATCAATATGTTGCCTATAGCATATTTGATTATACTTATTTGCTTAGTGGGTGCCACAGTGGACTGCATCTATATACACCCTTCACTGTAGATTCAGAGTACTAAACAATACAGGGAAATAATCAGTGGAGAAAAGGTACCTCATAAAATGCAGAGGAGACACTAAGATTCAGTACGGATCAAAATTTGATTCCGTGCAGGACTTTAGCCAACCTGAGCTAGAGGACATTGCTGCTATAAAACTCCTTTTGCCACGTTCAGTTTTCTGCACAACAGATTTGATTGAATCTATGTCCCAACAAGAAGAACGCTCTTCCAATTAACCATGGGGAGATTTTGAAAACAATTATCCTAATGACTGATGCCCCCAAACCAAGGGAACCACAGTGTTTCTGCCACCTCCTGTTTATATACCATTTACATTCACAGAAAACAAACATATCCCTTGTTTCATAGTCTTCTATACAGTTGGTAGGAGATGTAGGTTAGAAATAACAGCATAATTTTTATTTCTTGAATACTATCCCTTAAATTATTAATCTATCTGTCTATCTCTCTATCTATTTATTTGTTTTGCAATGCTGGGGACCAAACCCAAAGTCTCACAAAGGCAAAGTAACTTCTAACACGGAGTCACATTATTATTATTATTATTATTGTTATTATTATTTTTGCTTTTTGGACCACACCCGATGATGCACAGGGGTTACTCTGCACTCAGAAATTACCCCTGGTGGTGCTCAGGGGACCATATGGGATGCTGGGAATCGAATCTGGATCGGCTGCGTGCAAGGCAAGTGTCCTACCCGCTGTGCTATTGCTCCAGCCCCGGAGTCACATTCTTAAGATAACTTCTTGCATTCCATTTCTTGCTTTCTTCTTTCTGCAATGAAAAATTTTAAAAAAGCTAATTTTGTTAGTTTTTGTAGCCACAGCAGAGAGGTCTTTCATAATTCATGGATCATTGCTTCAACCCAGCCTCATTAATTGTGTGTGTCACATGAATCTGGGGGGGGGGGGGAACCATTTATCTCAGGATCACTGACACCAGAATGTAATGGCTTTTTAAGGTGTTAGTGCATTTGGAATAGAGCTTTGTGTCCTAATTTGGATTTATTCTGTGTAGTTTGGGTTGGAAAGAAAAAGATTAAAGGGGTGGTATGACAATAAGGCAATATTAGCCAGGAGCTACATTAGCAGTAAGATTATTAGAACATATTTTGGTAATGTATAGACACCAAAAATGTTTGAAGAGTGGGATGAAGGGAAAGGATAATATTGGAAACCACAGGGGATTGATTTTCTTAGCTCTGCCAACAAGCTACCAAAAGAGAAGGGCTGAATGAACATTTTGGTTGCCGCACAAAATAGGATCAAAGAAAAGGGAAGGGTAGCCTGAGGTAATGGCGGTAATTTGTTTTTTAGTTCAGAGATAATTGACCCACACTGAAGACATAATTATGGTCCATTAAGGAGATTAAAAGAAAGACAAAGGCAAAAGCATGGAATGACGACAGACAAACATGATTCAAGATGCTATAATTATGATGTTTTTGTAACTACAATATTTTGATATTAGCCTTTCAACTCACATAATGTGGGAACAGAAGAAAGCCAAGCAGACTCATCTTAGTTGTCATATCTGTATTTTCTTTCCTTTTTTCTTCCTGTTTCTTTCCCTTCTCTGTTCCTTTTAACAGCTGCCAGTACTTGAATGGCATCTGTTCCTAATAAGTGTGTAGCAAAGTGGAGAGAAATGATGATGTATGTATATGAAATGAATGAGCCTGCAAGAAGAAAGCTTCACCCTACCTTTTCATCCAGCTAATGCTTGGGTTTTTTTGGACTCAGTCTGAAAATCTAGCAGCTCTCAGCTGGGATCTCTTTCAGTGGTGTATTTCTCAAAGTGTGATTTATGAGGCACATAAGACGATTTTAGGTTGTTTGGACAAATTTTTTTTATTGCATCAGTTATGAATTTAAATGAGCAATAAAATGTTATTTATTCCTGAATAACTCATCTGTTATGGTTATTTGTTTAGCATGAGGCCAAGTAAACACAATGAGTCAATACAGAGCATAATACTACATAAATAATTGAAATAATAGTGTATGTCTATGATTTAAATTATCGGAGGGGCTCAGGAATTACTGTTGTTTGCAAAACACATTTTAATTCCTCTCTTTTCCTTTAACCCCAAGAGCTGTCCCATCACTGCCCCAAGTCATTAAAATGGGTGGGCTGTCATTTCTGAAATAAACCATCAGAACTCGGAATTTTTTTTGGCTATATAATGACCAAGCTCGTATTAATCCCAGCAGTCTGAAACTTCCAGAAATCTGGAGTTTTTATTTAACAAGTCAACTACTGATTGCTGGAAGCTCAGCAATTAATTAAAAAAAACTGTCAAGAGAAGCTCAGGATACCACTGAGGCTGCAGGGGGTAGCAGGGATATATGTGGTGTGTGTTTTTTGAACTATCTTTCTAGTACTAGGTTCACTGCAAGCATAAGATTGGACCTTAAATCAGAATGAGGCTTTTGCTTGCTAGAACCATTTGCAACCTTTTCAGTCACAAGAGATCTTTCAAGAAAAACCATACAGAGCACATTAAAAGAAGTTGTTTTCCAAGATTGTTCATGGTGATTTGTTACAGGCATTCAATATTTCAACACAAATCCCACCACCATTATACCTTCCGTCCATCATTGTCTCCAACTGTCCCAAACACCCTTTAAGCCCTGTCTCCAAAGCAGACCCTCAATAACTTATTTTATATTGCTTATTATCAATAATTTGCTAACAGAATGAAAAAAATTGTTTTCTTGGAAGAGAGTTAGTGAAAATTGTTGTATCGGACCATCGAGCTGTTAAGTCCTTGTATAAGAGATTACTAAGATGTTACAGGTTAAACCCTCTCAGTTTTTATATAAAGTGGAAGGGGAAAATTTACATGTATGAGCTCTTACTTATTCCATGTAAACTCCAAAATATATTAACACAGAATTGCTTTAAAAGTCTCATAAATGACAGGTGAGACACAGTTATTACCATAATGAGATCCAAGTATAAAATAAAATTTTATATAATATACTTTCATTTCCAGAGTTGAAAACATATGTAAAAGAGAATAGACATTTTATTATATTGTATTAAATGATTTTAATTTTTTTATTTACATAGGTCAAGGAATGAAGCAATGGCACAGCAGGTAGGGCGTTTGCCTTGCACGAGGCCGACCCAGGTTCAATTCCTTCATCCCTCTGGAAGAGCCCGGCAAGCTACCAAGAGTATCCCGTCTGCAAGGCAGAGCCTGGTAAACTACCCGTGGCGTATTCGATATACCAAAACCGGTAACAAAAGTCTCACAATGCAGACATTACTGGTGTCTGTTTGAGCAAATCGATGAGCAATAGAACGACAGTGCTACGACAGTGCTACATAGGTCAAAAATCATATAGCAATCACTAATTGTCTCTTACTGACTTATTTTATGATTATTCCATTTGCCAGTTCTTATATTGCTTAAATAAGCAGTAGAAAGTAAATTCATTATGTCCCTAAGGGCACAGGTTGGGATTGGGAGGGAAACTGGGGATATTAGTAGAGGGAAGGTTGCACTGGTGGTGTTAGAACACTAAATGCTTGAAAAAACAGTATAATGAACAACTTTGTAAATCCCGGTGTTTGTAATAAAAAAGAAAATTTCCTTACCTAACCTCTTTTTTTTTTAAATCAGACTCATGAAGACAAATAATTTTGCTTTGATCTCGGATTCAGTCCACCATTTTTGGAGATGTGATTCTCTGTAAAGTTTAGGAGGCTATATTCACTGTTTTTTTTATATATACTTTTAAACTAAATACTTCAAAAATATTTACATTCACGTGAAAACTAGAACTGGAATCCAAAATTCTTTATTATAATAAATAACCCCCCTATTTCCCCTACATATATAGGTATACTAAGTGAGCTGAAAACTTCAGTGCAAAATTGATCTCCAGTGTACAGATTTTTTAAAAGGCCTCAGACATATAAGAAAAATTGAGTTTCATTCTAAGATGAAAATATCTACCTCAGAAATGCTATTAATTTTTTTCCTTCACCAATGTCCCTAGTTTCCCAGCCACCCATCAAGAGTTTTCCCTTGGCAGCACAAAATAGTTTTACTTTATATTTCTTTTTGCAACAACATGGCAAATGGAATTATCAAAAAATAGTTAAATAAAAGGAAAGTTGTGAAAATTGTTACATGTGACAATGGTGTTACTAAGGACATTGTCTGAGGATTTACTTAACTGGTTGGTGCTAGTTGACCCAGAAAGGCTATTAATATTTTTAATTAAATATTCAGCCCTAATACTCCTTTCTTTTGGCAGCTAGGATTTTTTGCTCAGAAGTTATCTGTTGTCTTCTCTCTCTCTCTCTCTCTCTCTCTCTCTCTCTCACTCCCACCCTCTCTCTCTCTCTTTCTCCCCCCCCCCTCTTTCTCTCTTGTAACAATTTAGAGTACAAAAAGTCAGGTCATTAAGTCAACTCTTCATTTTTATCCCCTTCTGTAAATATTTAGCTTCTTAAAACTTCCATGACATTTTCTTCACCCAGTTACTAGTTTGCAAGTAATATCAGGACTTCAAACTTGAAAGTTTGTACAGTGGCAATGATGAATAACTTGAGTAAATACAGGATTTTCTGTTGTTTTAGATGTCTGAGTTTATTTTAAAATGTCAATTGGCAATCTCCAGAAAATTCAAGGCAAGATCTAAGCTATCTTCTTCCACTTCCTGTTATGTAAAACTTAACAAAATATGTGGGAACTTCTGTCTTATTCTGTATCTTTTTTTGGAAAAAAAAAATCCCTCTATTTCATTGCACCAATAGTTTGCATTGTATATTCGTCTCTTCTATTTTAAAAAAATCATCATACATTTAAAAGAGCAAAAGTCTAGCTTTAATTTTCTGAGAAACTGCCAAACTCTTTCCTGTAGCACTGTCATCCCTTGTTCATTGATTTGCTCGAGCAGGCACCAGTAACGTGTCTTGCAGAATAAGAGGGCTTATTCTTTCCATGTCTACCCTAGCTCTTGTTGTTTCTGACCTTTTAATATAGACATTCTCATTGGTGTGAAGTGATAGCTCATTGTCATTTTCATTTGCATTCCCCTGATAATCAGCTGTCATAACATCTTTTAAAAATCTGTCAGTTGACAATCAGTACATGTCTATTTTGAAACTTTAGGGGAGAATCTGTTTTCTTGCATTTCCCAGGTTTTAGAGACTGTCTCCAGCACTCATTTTCTCCATTACTCAAAGTTAGAGATACAGCACTTTACATCCTCTCTTGGTGTCCACTGTAGTCCCTTCCATCTGACTGTTTCTCAGACCTCCCTTTTCTAAGTACTGCTGTGAGTACATTATGCTCACTAGACCAGGGATTCTTATGCTTTTTCTAATAAATCATAAAGCAAAATGTGTTATTTTGCAACTCCCACGCTGTATGGACATGTGACTCACATTCAAGAAGCTAGGAAAAAGATGATATGCTTCTGAATTGTCCCCAGTAGACTGATCTCCAGGCTAAAAACTCGGGGACTTTCTCATAATTGAGGAGGACAGATTCCTCTCCCTGTCAACAGTCATGCTCCACAACTTAACCTCATCAGTCCACCAAAACACCACATCATCCCTGCCTCATTGCTCCTGGTGTATGTGACTGTAGATCTCCAAATTTCCTATCTGGAGATCTACAGCCCAGCAGGAGCACTTCAATTGATGGGAATATTGCATAGAAACCCACCCAGATCAATGAGCAAATGCAGCAACACAGAAGGTTCAACCAGCACCAGTCAGCTCAGTAAGTCTTCAGACAGCGACTATAGTAGTGCAATTGTGAGATATAACAATTACCACAAATTCCCTTTTATTCATATTTTTAAAAATACGTCCATTTGGCATTTTGTTGTAAAAAGCAATATAAAGTAAATTTGTGCTAAGGGGGCAGTCTTGTGGAGTGGATAGGAAATTAAAAACATTGGTGAAGGAAAGTTTGCGCTGGTAGTGGGATTGGTGTTGGAACATTGAATACCTGAATAAACAATATTATGACTAACTTTGTAAATCACAAATTTTGGGGGGAGAGATATTTATCTACAGCACATGACTTCCAACTCATTTGTCTTTCAGAACTCCTGTCATAGAAATGTTGAGACTAGACAAAAGAATGGGTAAAAGGCAGGTTACATTTAACTTCACTTAGCCATTTCATTTAAAATTTTTGAAAGTTATATAAAAAATCTTAAAAACCTGTATTTTCTGCACTTTTATAGTGTGTATCATGCAAAGTAATTTAGGCTTTCATTGTAATTATTGTTCAAACTCACAGTGCATAATTATCAATAGCATTGTGTGCTTCATGTGGCCCTTCATCCTAAACACTTCCTTTCTACTCTGTTTTGATTTCAGGCATACCAATGTACTTCCCTAGATCCCTACAGTTTCTCCAGAAATCTCTGAATTCTCTTGCTTTTTGATTCATTCCCTACTGTCTTCATTGACATGGTCTTTGTTTTACTTTTTTTATTTTCCGCTTACTCAGAATATAGTAGTAGTTTTCTCTAAAATATAATCTTGACTCCTACAATGTTTTACTAAGAATTTTTTTCTTCCATGCACCAATGTTTTCAAACAGGAAGGTGAATTTAATTTGATAATAAATATTTCTCTATGAGCTTATTAATTACACCAAACATGATCACAAGCCAAGACAAATTGATGCTGTAGTCTGAATTTTGCGATTTTTATACATTTTATTTTCATAAAGTAGCTCACAATAGTTCATTACATATAATAATTCAAACAGTCACCCAACCAGCAAGCATCTTCCCACCATAATAAAAGGGAAGTGTATAAAGTTTCATTCTGGGACACTTTAAGCCTGTATATAAGAAAATACAACAATATGTTAAAACCAAACACATGTGTGCCACATTTGTGGCTGAGTGCTGTAGGAAAAACTGTATTGCTCTCTTCCGGGAGCTTTGGTTTATAGTCTCTGGGTCTTGGCTGTTGATGAGATTACATGGGAGGAGGGGAGTTTGTGGCTGTGGTTGTCAAGCTACTGGAAAACTGGGGATCGGGGTCAAGGAGGATCAGTCCTGATCTAAGCAGACTTAGAGATCTCAGCCATGAGTACCACATACCTGGATTCCTCTGATGGTTCCTTTCATGGGTGATGCTCGTCCAAGCGTGTGGAGAATAGCCTTGAGCATGGCTGTGCCTGGGTTCTGGAGGTTTTCGGCTTCGGGGGGCTCTTCTTGGGGCATGGAGGGAAACTTAACCCGACCCTCCCCAGAGGCCCCAGTGAAGATAGCCTGGCACGGGGGCAGGAGATTCTGCTATAGTCTGAATTTTGATTGACATCTGACACCTGACAATTATTTTGATGTTTTTAACCCATGCCATTTTACTCCCTAACAAGAACAGAGTGTTTAATTTGCACCTACTTATGGCCTCAGACTCCTCAATACAGTGCTTGAAAATGCTATCACTAAGATGGGGAAATGATCTTCAAATATTTGCATCTTTGAGTTAAAACCCATGAAAGGTAATCCTGAATAAAAGAAGGCATTTATAGAAGGAAATACTTGATCATGGATACATTTCATTTGCCTCTTTACAATCTTTTCATTTTAAAATGCCCTCATGGGGCATTTTAGTTGAATAAGTAGTATTTTCCAGTACTTTATAACCCAAAGAAGTACAAGTGCCTAGATGTATTAGGCTGTTTGAGATTTGTAGGAAAAGATTCAATAGTAAACCATCTAAACTTGACAGCACCATTTTAACATGCCCAATTTGCCACACTTCAGTTTTCAGCAACCTCTAGCAGGGTAAGATCTGTGTTCTGCTCCTATTTGACAACTTCTGAGCATCCATTGTCAACTTTAACAAGCTGTGTATTGACATTATTCAATATAGCTTGTCTGCAAAGACGCATTCCAGACTTTAAGCAAGGATGGATTTTTTAAATGGTGACGGGAATGACTAGTGTAATGCTCATGGTGTCAAGACTTGGACACAGAATGTCACTCATTGGCCTTGTAAGTGTTATGAAGAGTCAAGACATAACATTTTTAGTGTTCATAAACTGCAAGAAAAAGGTAAAGACCCTTGTGCCTCTTAATTAGTTCTTTCTTTCAGAAGAGATTACCTGAAACCTGAATCATTACTCTATATATCTTTTCTACCTCTATGTATATATGTCCATAAAATATATATGTATGTGTATGTTTCTGTTGTTTCTTTCATTTTGAGAAAGCCTATTATATTCAGTAGTGAAGAATTAGTTTCATATTCTTTTGAACATAAATTATTTATGGGGTTTTTACTTCTTAAAGTCTTAAAGTTCTATTACTTTATATTGAATATTCTACACAGTCCCTTCAGTAGTATATTTGGCCTTTCTCCTGAACATCATGATATCATACTAGCGCCTGTACACCATTTGTGTAAAACTATCAGTACGTAAGCCTTCATACATGTAATAAATCTCCCGAGAAGTGTGACTAAATTAAATTATTGTATAATTGGGGGGAAATAGTCACTTTGAAATGAAACATTTTGCCCCTATAAAATCTAAAAAAATGATTTAAAAATGTATATAAATCCCATTATATAAATCCCAGAGAGTCTCTTGCCTGCACACCTGGCTGTCTTCCCCAGGGCCCCTCAGAGGGGATGGACTCCAGCTTCCCTCCCCACCCCGAGCAGAGTTCCCGGCGACCGAAGGCCACCGGAACCTAGCTACAGCCATACTCAAGGCCCCTCTCCACACGTTTGGGCGGGCCTCACACATGAAGGTACAGGCAGAGGAACCCAGGTGTGTGTAATCCCATCAATGGCCTACATCCAGAGACTTAAAAGTAAGCTCCCAGAAGCGTGCGGCTGCAAAGTGGCTGTGCTATATCTTATAACCTACTTTTCCTTCTGGGAGAAACTAGCAAGCTCTTGAGAGCTTCCTGCCCACATGGGACAGCCTCGCAAGCTTCCCATGGTGTATCTATATGCCAAAGCCAGTAACCAGCTGAGTCTCATTCCCTTGACCCTGAAAGAGCCTCCAATGCGGCATCGTTGGGAAGGCCGAGAAAAGAGAGGCTTCTAAAATCTCAGGGATAGGACGAATGGAGAGGTTACTGAGATCACTCGAGCAACTTGACAATTAATAGGATTTCATGATCTTGATCGTAATATAAATCCCATGGTTTACAAAGTTTTCATAATATAATTGTTTTGGGCATTCAGTGTTCCAGAACCAGTCCCTCACTGGGTTTGGTCAGCCACAAAATATTTTATATTGCTTGTTAATAAAATGGTTGGTGGAATTGTCAAAAAAATAGTTCAATAAAAGAAAAGTTGTGAAATTATAATTAAATTTTAAATAGAATTTAAAAAAAATTTGGAATATTTGAAATATTTCTCTTTTTTAACATTGTAACGTGTATATATATATATATATATATATATATATATATATACACGTATTGGGTCACCATTCTTCTTGTCATCTGCTGTGCGTTAGGACACATTATTATTCCCTCCTACAAGAATGTGTGCCAATATTTGTGTAATTTGGTTAAAAAGTATGGCCCCTGTGTTTCCAGTAGGATAAAACTTAATGCCTGTCTGTTCTATCCCTCTAAATACTGTAAAGAGAGAATGGTGTGTTATATTGCTTAGTACCTCAGTGCTCACATCAAACTACAGGATGGTGTAAGGCAGTTGCCAACCTTTAAGTATTTCTACCAGTGAGAATTGTAGATTTGTCTTACATTTATTTGGTGGTCTCATAGCTAACAATAAAATCAGACTTAGAGAAGTGTTTTTACATTTGAAAAAAAGAAACAGCTGTTAGAGAGAATATAGTCTACGCTAGAATGAATACACTCACTTACTTTCACAGCTAAGTAATGAAACTTTTTGGTATGGTTATGGTGTGGCAATCTGAATACCACCTGTTTTTTCTAAGGTCTCTTTCATTGATAACAGGGTCTCAGGAGTCACCCAGCTGTAGGAGGGATCATATATGTATCATATGGCTACCATTTTATTGTATTAGTTTGTCAAAGGTCTAAGTGGTACATTCTGAATTTATAAAATAATATGGTCCTTTGACGGTATCTAATTTTGAATATATGAAAATTCAAAATCAATGTTGTCAAGTATTTTTTCTTTTGTTTTTATTCTTTTATGTGAAAAAGTACAATTCTACTTTAGATATCTCAATTTTATTTTTTGTAAGTAATTTCATATAAAAAGCAAGTCCATGGAAGCCAAAAAAGTGTCTACAGGCGAAATTTGTCTGGCAAGCAAAGATACTGCCTTCCATCTAAATTCCTAAGGCAGAAGAGAAACATTTGCCTAACTTCTCTAATAAGTTGAAAAATTTTATTTTCTCACAGTAAGGAAAGTACATCACATATAATTAGAGTGAATGTACCTCATGTTTTGCCTACAGCAGTTATGATTTATGGCTATATTCATGGTATCCAGTTTTGTTTAGCATTCGTTATAGTTTTTTAATTTTTTAAGCATAGCATTATTATTAATTGCTGCATTAAAACAAGAAGTGTGGTTTTATTTCAACGTTCTTTTTTCACGTTAATTGTGAGAGGTAGGGGCAGTGAGTGAAGTTTAGCACCTAATTATATATGAAAAATGATTGGTAATGATCTGTTTTTCTTTTTTGGCTTCTAACTCCAACTTCTTCTTTTAAAGAGCTTACTGGTGAATTTACGTGCACCCTTTCAAAAGATGTTAGGTACGGCTGGTATCTTGATGTATATATACTAGCTTCTTGGAGAATTTCTATTGTCCTTCTTAGGGATGCCATCTTTACAAGGCCATCAGTTGCAGGAAGTGGAAACTTGTAAAATTATATGTTATGTGTATATGTGAAATAGGCTCTAAAATAGAGTTTTTGGAATTCCATTACTTTAGTGTCTTTTGTAATTTGTCTTATTATCTGTATCAGCTGATCTATTTTATTGATTCATTGTATTGTTCTCTTGTTTTTCAGTAAATCATTGAATATAATGAGCCAAAGCAAAATTAAGTACATGTATATTTATAAGGGATTAGGTATAGATTTTATTTATTAAGACTAAAATGATGAATATGGAATTTACATGACATTTTTGTGATAATTATGAACCACTGAGAGATATTATGATTTTAATGGATGTATATAAACATAAAGTTAAAATATGCATCTAGTTCCTAAAAGTCATAGAGAACCTGTATATACTTCATAAGTTATTAGTGATATTAAGAAGACTATCTTGTTGGTAGTTTAAAGAATAATGCAGCGACAGAAAATAAATTTACATCTCATTCTATGAGGCAGGAGTTTTCATGTAAATCAAATAGCAGTTCTGAATTAATCTACTTCATTGTGGATTCCAACATCCCTATTAACAGTCTAAGAATAAAGTAGGTAGATATGTAGCTTCAGCAACAGAAAACTTTCCAAAATTTAAGTGTCAGCTTTCACCCTGATCTCAACAAATACTTCAAGTAGAAAGAGTATTTAGGTAAATCAAATAATTGCTCAATTTTGTGCTTTTTGGAGGCAGACTCTAGGGGATTGTGTGTTTCTGCACAGTGCTTAGTATACCTGGGGCCCACTCCCTATGACACTTGGCCAAACCAGGCTGGAACAGTCAGTGCTAGGGCTGATGAGGTGATGCTGCTTGAGCCCAGTGGTGTTAAGGATCACCAGAGCCACCGCTATGGTGCTTATGGTCTCTATCGATATATACTGTGCTGGGGGTGCTATCTGGTTATTGTGGGGGACATGCAGTGTCAGGTATAGAATGTGGGTCTCCTGACCACTGAGCTATTGCCCATTATCAACTACGTATTTTTTAATACCAATTCAATGGAAACAAAATGACAACATATGGTAGCACTATGGATGCCAACAAAATTTAGTTAAATATGTCAACATGTAATATCAAGTATTTTGTATAAAATATAAACGCATTTTAGTGTAGCAGACTATGCTGCTAAAAACAATAATTTTATGCAGTTAAAGAGACCATGGGGTATAAATGTACTTGAAATTGATTGCGGTTACCATACAATTTATTGGTAGAGCTAAAAAAATTGTATTATTTTACCAATCAATATGGAAAGAATACATATGTATTAATATATGAATATATATGAATATACGCACATATATGTATATATATCTGGGTACATATGCACATATATATTAATATATATATGTATATATATATCCACCTGGGTTCCTCTGATGGCTCCTTCATAGAAGGAGCTTGAAGGTTCCTCCTTCAAGCCTCTGACATGAGGCTTGTCAGAGGAACCCAGGTATGTGGGATCCGTGGCTGAGATCTCCAATCCTGCTTGGATTGGGACTGGGCCTTCTCCACCCAGATCCCCAGTTTTTCAGTAGCTTGGTAGCCACACTCATAAACTGCCCCTGGAACCATGTAATCTCATCAATGGCCAAGATCAATGGTCAAGACTATAAAACAAAGCTCCTGGAAGAGAGCGATGCAGAATCTCTCACAGCGGAGCCTGGCAAGATACCCATGGAGTATTTGATATGCCAAAAACAGTGACAATAATGGGCTTCATTCCCCTGACTGAACGTGACAGGGATGGATGAAGACATTACTGGTGCCTGCTCAAGCAAATCTATGAGCCATGGGACGACAGTGATACAGTAATATATATATATACATATATATATTACATATATACATATATATTCCTGGTGGGACTCAGAACCATATAGGTACAAGGGATTGATATGGGCATTGTATTTCATCCTAATAAATATCCTAATAAGTTATTTACAGTTCCATTTTCACCCTTTCTGAGAGATTCACACTTTTTGAATGAATCACATGGCAGGAATATGAATGTCATATCAGAGGTGGTTTATTATCCGATCTGCCTTACCCTTAATCTGCTCACAGATACTAATTTACTAATGAATTTTTCACTCTTAAGTGTTATGGTATAGGAAAATGAAGTAAATTTAATGTTGGCTCTTCATTTACTAAATGATTGTAAACTCAATTTTTTCATCAAATGAAATTTCATTGCTGTTAAAACAAAAAAACAAGGCAAGAACCCTCCCTCTTGTACAAACTCTCTGGCCCCTAACAATAAATTTTTAATCAAAGTGTTTAAAATGTGAGTTCCTAAAACTGCATCTTTTGAAATATTTAGTAAGCTTGCAAATAAGAGGCAGTAAAATCGACCTCTCATAAAGGAAAGAAGAAATTGAGCAAGTAAATCAGTAAAAGTCTCATTTGTAAATTTGTTATTCAAAGTGTGGTCACAGGCAGTGCTGGAAATCTATTTAAAAGGTAGATTTTCACCTACAGCAGAAATTAGTGATAGTACAGCAGGGAAGGCATTTGCCTTGCACACAGCCAAACTGGGTTCGATCTCCTGCATCCCGTATGCTTTCCCAAGTACAGCCAGGAGTAATTCCTAGTGCAGATCCAGGAGTAACCCTTGAGCATCATCGGGTTAAAAGCCAAAAAAGAAAAAAAGAAAAGAAAGAAAATAGTTTAGAGTATTCAATTTACTTAATTTCTGGGACATTTATATTTACATTAATACTGCAGAAACACTATTATAAAGGCTTTATTTAGATATTTGGTATTTATTTACAAAAATAAGCTTCGTAAACTTTTGGTTTGGGGCCATACTCAGTGATGCTAAGGAGTTACTTCTGGCTCTGTTCTAAAGGCTAACTCCTGGTGAGGCTCTGGGAACCATATGAGGCATCTGGTATTGAATTTGTGTTGGCTGTGTGCAAGGCAAGCACTCTACCTGCTGTACTATTGCTAGAGCCCCTGAAGTTGGGAACAAAATCTTTAATCAAGACACTTCAGTGTTAATTGGGAAGATTTATATTGCCTGATAGGAGGACACAAATCAAAGGGTCTATAAAACTGCATGATGCAAATTTGCCAGGTAATTACAAAATAATCACGGAGAATAGAATGATCATAAATTGATATTTTAGGGGTATGTATTGAAGAAAAGTAAATGGTAAAAGTGCAATAATTAGGAAATTATTTGTGCTAAAATATTTATACACTAGTTAAAAAGTTTGAATTTATAATAGCATCCATTTATAAAGACTTGTTTTGAACTTAATAGATACCTCAAAATCAGTGAGAGATGAGATACTTTTTATTTAAAAACATTATGGTTTGTAACTAGGGTTCAACTTAACAAGGGTATAAAAGACTTACATATTTAAAACTATTAAAAAAATAGAAGAGGACACAGGAAACGGAAAAGTATTCCAGAATTAGAAGAATGAACATTGTCAAAATGACTAGTATCCAAAGAATTTACAGATTCATAGAATTTCTATCAAAATCCCAATGATATTTCTCAGGTAGGTAGAAAAAAAATTCCTAAAATTTTATGGAGGGGTGAGAGATAATACAGGGACTAAAGCACTTGTCTTTTGTGCACTTGACATTTTCATGCACTTGACTCAATATCCAGCTCCAAATATGTCCATCCAAGGACTTCCAGGGATGACCACTGAGCTCAGAGTCAGTAGCTATCCTGAGCATACCTAGGTGTGGCCCTACCATCCCCAAGTTGAATGGAATCATAAAACTCCCTTGATATAAAAAAACAATTCTGAGAAACAAGAAAATAGAAGGCATCGCAATTTCAGTCCTTTAACTGTATTGTAAAACTGTATCACTCAAAACAGTGTGGCACTAGAATTAAAACAGACTTTCAGAACAGTGGATGAATAGAATTGATAACAATAGGTAAACCCTCATATGAATTGACAGTTAATAAATGACAAAGGAGTTATGTGCTTTAATTTTTGGAGAGAAAATCTCTTCAACAAATGGTTCTGGGAAATTGGATAGCCAAATGTTAAAAGAAAGAAAGAAATTGAATCCCTTTTCCATGTCATATTCAAACATTTTAAAATAGATTATTAATCTTGCTATTAGACAAGAATTCATAAATGCATAAAGAAAATCATAGTCAGAACTTTACATGATATTGAGCTCAAAATGTGTCTTCATAAAGCTCACTACAAAATGACCAGAAAAAAATATTGAAAAGTGGGGAGAGAACATTAGCAGACACTTCTCAAAGAAGAAAAATGTATGACTAAAAAGTGTTTATCACCTTTTATCACATGTTTATCACACATATCACCTCACACTAGTGAGAATGGCCCATATCAAAAATAATGAATAAATGAACAGTATTAGTGAGATGTAGTGAATTAAAAAGGAACATTCACTCATTGTTAGTGGAAATATCTTCTGATCAAGCCTTTATGGAAGCAATCCAGAGACATCTCAAAAAAATTAAAAATAGAGTTCTCATATGATTCAGAAGTTATGGAAATTATGGTCTTTGGCATCTATCCCTAGAGCTCAAAAACATTAACTCAAAAAATATATACATCTATGTTCATTGAAGGACTATTTATATTAATCAGGGTATGGAAACAACCCAAATGTCCAATGAGATGAAGGAATATGTTGTTGTGTTTATGCAGAGCAGAAGATTATGTATCAATAAGAAAAAATGGAATCATGCAATTTTCTGTCTCCTCGCTAGAACTGGAAAGTATCATGTTTAAGTGAAATTAGAGGGAGAAAGACAAATACCAGAAGTATCACTTGTTATATATAAATTAAAAAGACAAGGGAATGGAAATTAATGAGAACGCCAAGGATGGAGTGTGTGTATGTGGGAGAAAATGGGGAGGTGCATCGGTAATATCACAACGGCATTGGCCTAAGGTCTTAGACCTTTCTGTGACTTAGAGGCAAGGTAACTAAGTACATCAAAATCATAAAAGCCATCATTTTTGTAAGCATGTGACCAAGCTATAGTAAGTTTTAAAAAATGCCATTTACTAAGGAAACAGAATGGTGAGAAAGAAGGGATCTTGTATCATTGGTGGTGACATTGACATTGATGGTGGGTTTGGAGTTGTATTAAATGCCCCAAACATTGTTATTAAGAACTTTTTAAATAAATAAAAACTATTATAAAAACTGTAAAGTAGTAATTTGAACTTTTGCTTTGTATTTCTCAAATCAGTTGATGAGAATCTCTTCAAGTTCTCCTATACATTTTCTTTGCTGAAATGTCTATTCTGATTATTTCTGCACTTGCTAAACCATATTCTTGTTGAGTTTTAAGCTCTTCATATATATTTGGATATGTGAACTCTTTACTAGCTTTATGATTTGAAAACACATTCTCCAATTTATCAGTTGCATTTTGATTGTTGATGGTGGTTTATTTTGCTGTACAGAAGGTTAATAAGTGTTTTAATCTCATTTAATTTGCTTTTGTTTTCTTGCTATTGGAGTTGAGTACACAAAGACAATCTATAGCCAATGTCAATAATTTATCCCCTATGTATTCTATGGTTTTAGAGCTAACATTTGTCTCTAATCTATTTTTTTATTTCTTTAACATGTGGTAAAAGATGGTGGTTTGCTTTCATTCTTTTGCACATTGTCCAGTTTTTTCAGTATCATCTTCTGAAAAAATTTTCCTTTTGTCCATATTTTATTCCTGACTTCATTCAAATACATACATGCTGAAATACTACTTTATTTAAAAAGAAAAGACAAAGTCTTGTCAATTGCATCAATATCAGTGGAACTTGAAACAATAAAGCTAAGTAAATGCCAGAAGAAAGAAAAATAATAAATGCCTCTATACATATGTGCAGTATAAAGTGACGGAGCAAATGAAAAAAATGAAGCAAAAACAATTTTTAGATGCAGGGAACAGACTGGTTAGTCAATTTGAAAGGAATTTGATGTTGGGTGAAGCAGATAAAGAGGGTCAGCTATATTAATAGAAACTAGACTTTTTTTCTTTTTGGGTTACACCTGGTGATGCTCAGGGGTCACTCCTGGCTCTGCACTCAGAAATTACTCCTGGCAGTGCTCAGAGGACTATATGGAATACTGGGAATCGAACCTGGGTCTGAAGTAATCTTGATGTAGGGTATACAGTTGTCAAATTACAGTGCTGTCTACCCCAAACATGATATTATAAAAAGTGTTACCCTCATTTCAATTTATTGATGCTAAAAATTTATTAATACTAAAAGAGTATCAACAATTTAAAACTGATGACATAAAATGCATCTTTGCTTTTCATATGATGAAGGTGATGCATGCAATTTTGTTTAAAAGTTTGTAAGTGATAAGATCATGTTGGCAAGAAATAAGTGACAAGACCTTAATATAGATACGACTAAGTTCCTAATAAAAATTAATTTTTGACTAAAAGAATTATTGCTTTTGTTATTTTACTTTTTAAAAACTTGTTAAAAAACAGCATAGTAGTTTTGTAATTACTAATACCATTTTCTTGTATTTATATGGAAAGATACTATCACATCATTATATTTTGATAAAACATTACATAATTTTAAGTTATCTTTTCAAGTGTTCTGATTTGAACAATATATAATAGTGGTGGGATACTATATTACATATTACATAAGCATGTCAGCTTATTTCCATGTGCCATTTTGAACTTATATTTACCAATTATGGCTCTTCCAGTCTTTAGAAAAAAGGGAGATTTTAATTTGTCTATTTTATTAAATGTGAATAACCTGTAAAAATCCTTGAAACTCTTTCTTTTATGGACTCAGGTAAGTAATTTCTCAGACAATAACAATAACTTCTCAGAAGTGGAAAAATGATGAAAAAAATAGAGATGAGTAATTTTAACTACAGTTGTATACAATTTAGTTAAAATATGATTTTATTACCAATATGTTTACATTGATCTTAAACCTGGGCTGGAGTGATAGCACAGCAGGAAGGGCATTTGCCTTGCATGTGGCCAACACGGATTCGATTCCTCTGCCCTTCTTGGAGAGCCCAGCAAGCTACCGAGAGTATCTTGCCCGCACGGCAGAGCCTGGCAAGGTACATGTGGTGTATTTGATATGCCAAAAACAGTAACAAGAAGTTTCACGATGGAGACGTTACTGGTGCCCGCTGGAACAAATTGATCAGCAATGGGATAACAGTGACAGTGATACAGTGATCTTAAACTTAGTGTGCTGCATTTACATATAGTTTTTCAGACCATCTTTCCTGTCACCTTCCTAGTCCCAGTTACCAACATTTCTCACATGGATTATTCAAAAACCTTCAAATAATTAATCTCCTCCCGCTCTGTTACAGTGAAATGCTAATATTTCACTGTAACAGAGCAGGAATCTTTTACATTTCTTTTTTTTTTTTTTAATTTTATTGAATCACCATGTGGAGGGTTACATAGTTCTCAGGATTATGTCGGTTATACAATATTCAAACACCCTTCCCTTCACCAGTGCCCATCTTCCATCACCAACCCCCCCAGTATACCTGCCGCCCCCTCCCACCTCCCCAGTCCCCACCCTTGTAAGTGATAAGTTTCACTTCGTTTACGCCTTATCTCGATTACATTCCATGTTTCAACACACAACTCACTACCGTTGCTGGGGTTTCCCCCAAAAAAGAAAAGCAGTCCTATTGCCAAGGAGGCATTTGGTAGTTCTCCACTGCTAAGAACATAGAGATATTAAGTCCCGCTGTTTGTTACATAACTTTTCTTTTTCCCCCTTGCCCCGCGCCACCGAGTTCACGCCTGTTTAGTAATCGCCACGCTGCCTGACAAGGGAAAAAAACCGAAAAGGATGGTTATTTCCCGTCATCAGCAGACGTGGGGCTCTGGCTTAGTTGATAGACTAGTAGAGTGTCTGCAAGCAGTTTCTGGAACCGAAGGTCTTGCGCTGGTATCGGCTCCGGCTCGAGATTCCACCAGCGTCCCGCTGTTCCATGTACATAATTTTTCCCCTTATATCCCATTCCCACGCCACCAGGTCTGTTTACTCAATGGACATCACACTGTAGTTGACGCCACGCCGCGTTTCTTCCCGAGAAAGAAGAAAATTTCTTCTCAGCCGGCGTGGGGATATAGCTTAGTTCAGTCTAGAGAGATGGCTACCACTTTGATTGCCTTCAATATTTCAGCAATAGACTTACTATTCTTGTTAGGATCTCCCACAAAAGTCCGACCCATTAAAATGGAACCATTACATATTGCTGATGCTAAGATGACATTAGGTTTTGGGTTTCTGTATAAAGTCCAGGGAAAGTACAACCAGAAATAACATCACTACAAACTTTTACCCTTTTATGGTGCTCATAAGATGGAGAAGCCTAGAGAGAGGCTCGGCGTCTCCATTTTGCGCTCAGGAAAACCGCGGATCCTGCGCTGTGCTCAGGAGGGAGGAGTTGAGAGAGAGAGAGGTTAAAAGAATTGGGGGATGCCCGGGTCCCACTGTTTCAGCGCACCGTGGGGTCTCTGGTCCCATGCCGGAATTAGTTCAGTGGGCCGCTTGGAGTCCAAGGGCGCTTCCTTGGGCTCTTCCATCATGCTCGCTCCGCAGCAGGGTCCAAAGGGCTGGAATCTTTTACATTTCAAGGTCACTTTAGAATACTTTACTGCTCAAATCTCTCTGAGGGTTTCCAGTCTCATTCACCATAAAAGCCAAAGACTTTACAATACTTTGCATTGCAATGTTAAAGTCTTGTGTTCTCTTTTATGTGAATTGTACATAGAACTGTGAATCAATAATATTATGCCCAATCACATTTGTTTGGTTTCTTCACAGTTATACAGTTAGAATATTCTCCATAGATATGGTTTTTGCCACTATTTTACTATTTCTGGAAACTGTAGATTATGCTTTTATGTCTTTTTTTACCTTTCCTATCACTGTAGTCATCCCAATCAGTCTCCAGTTCTACAAGCTTCTTTATTTTATTTTCTTTACTTTATTTTCATTACTTTCTTTTCTTTATTTTAGATAGCTTCACTTAACCAATAAGTTTTCCCCTGAAATTCTGAGCAATAAATTTTTTCTTTCCTACTTTACTGTACCTGAATATTAGTCAGTGATCTATTTGGTGATTGATTATTTTTTCTTAGCAAGTATTTGCTTCCAAATACACTTCATCTTCCAAATCAGGAACTTGCCTTTTTGCAATCAATCAATTAATATTAGAATAGTACAGAACTGCCTGAATGTAGAAATGAATAGATATTTGCCTTAATAATTTTATGGAAATAATTATTTTTTATAAATTATTCAGATTCATTCATTCAAATACCACAATATTCTTTGCTCTGACTTTTTCAATTCTTTCTATTGGGAATCACCCATGTATATATTTGAGAGTTGATTCTTCTACAAAGATAGTCTTCTAAGATAATATAGCAAAGCAGTATCTACATTCTCCAATCTATAGAAAAACTATATTCTGTCCTGTGTATTTGGACAGGAAAATATACACTGAATTTTTTGACACTTGTTTTATTAACTTAGTGTTGTCTTCCTATTTATTGTTCTAGATTGAGTAAATCTAAGATTCAGTGCTATTTTCATTGTGCCGCTAGTCACATGATACCTTTATGCTAATTAGGTAAGTAAGGTTTTTCTCTGGAAAGGCGTTGCCCTGTTTAGGTTGCATAGCTAGTGAGCAGGGCATGGGTGATTTCAGAACTCTCCAACAGCCTTAGCTGAATACTATTGGGCAGTGAACAATCTGCCTGACAGGATACAGTAGTGGTAGAGATAAAAGGCATGTCTTAGGTTCTTAAAGAAGTCCCATATTGTTGGAAATTTCCTCAGGAGATGTGTTGTCTTCTTTATTGCTTGTATCAAGAAGGAGGATCTGAACACATTGTAAATTCTTCATAAATATCAGAATGAAGTGTTAAGTTTATAAATATCAGGATACTATAGTATAGATATCAGCGTGTTTTTTTCCCCCATGAGCCTTTATGTAGCTGTTTTAAAACTTCAATGGTACTAAAAGGGAAACATTAAAAAATACAGGGGGATAGTGAGAAGGAGAAAGGGAAAAAGAGAGTGGGAGAGAAGATTACAAATACTTGATAAGTTGCAAATGGGTTTGTGCTGTCAATAATAAAGTACTGCATGATTTTCTTTGGAAAACACAGTAGCTGTTTGATTTCTTTTAGAAATATCAATCACTTTGCATATCATAATGAATAGCACCCTTTGAAATATGGGTGAAGAGGAAGATTCTTTGATTGCAGGTATCTCTTCAACCTCTCATGCTTTGTGGAACAGCATTATCCGTGTTAGCAGAGATGTCAGAGACATTTGAATTGTACTGTTAGCTTTTTAACTCTCTACTCAACCCTAGACGGTTGTTTGTATATCAATTATGGGGAAAGATGTTGCTTGAAGTAAATCCAGTATTTCAACGTAGAGTAATGCTTCTAGTCCTTGAGGCCATCTGTCCTTTAGTGAGACTAAGAATGGGACTCTGAATAGCTTTATTATTTATTATCTTTATGATTTCAAATAAAGCACATTGGTAACTGCCAGAATGTCAGTGACTTCCTATGTTTTATCCTCTGTTGGGTTGGTGGCAGACATGACAATGCTTCTGGTCAACTTTCAAATATTGAAAATTTGTGATTGAACAAGCACACCTGCTGATGATCACTTAAATCTATTGCTACTTTTGCACCAAAGTTAAATTTCTCATGGGCTACCCAGCCAGTGACTGAGAGTGTGGGAGTACTAAGGTAGACCTGTTATTGAAAAGCCTGGGGTTTCTTTGATGGACAGTTCAGGTCCCAGAACTCTGTTAACACCTTGATAATCCTCCCGTAAGAACATGATGGTCTAGAATGAACCTATAGAAATGACTCTCTCTCTCTCCCTCTCTCTGTACAATTTATGTGAATTGTACATAGAAGTGTGAATCAATAATATTATGCCCAATCACATTTGTTTGGTTTCTTCACAGTTATACAGTTAGAATATTCTCCATAGATATGGTTTTTGCCACACTTTTACTATTTCTGGAAACTGTAGATTATGCTTTTATGTCTTTTCTTACCTTTCCTATCACTGTAGTCATCCCAATCAGTCTCCAGTTCTACAAGCTTCTTTATTTTATTTTCTTTACTTTACTCTCTCTCTCTCTCTCTCTCTCTCTCTCTCTCTCTCCCATGGGGATCAGACTTGTATCATGATTTGGTGGCTATCCTAACATTCTCTGTATACCTCTATTTTCCCTTACACACAAGTATTTCTGTGTGAGAGATGACTCCTTGCATATGTCATCCTATTTTGGAATCTAATTATTTAAAAGAAATCACCCAACTCCCAACTCAGCAGTGTTTAACTAGAATTATGCTTAAAAAGAAGGCATGAAGTCAACAGCCTTTGATCTGCCTTGAATAAATTGATGGTAACCCTTGAGTGATAGTCCTCATTTCTTTAGTTAAATTCATTTCTTCATCTCTCACCTTTTACAACTATTTAAACTCAAAATCCTGAATTGGTTGTACTCCAGAAAATAGTATCTGTTTAAGACTGTCTACTGGCCCATCTGCTCACTGAATCTGTATTTTATACCCTAAATATTTCTTGGTGGTATGAATTTCCTAATTGTAAATTGTCATGTATTCTTAAGATTGTGTATGTCCTTAACTGGAGTGAATCATTTGGTTGCCTCCACAGAATCTCTTTTCAGAGGTAACTTCTGTTCAAAGAATAGTTAAGCTTCACTGATACTTTAAAATGGAAACCTTCAGTAAAAATCTTTATATAGCACTTTAGTAAGTGCTTTTTACGTTTCATGAACAGAAATAATAGATAGTCATGCATTATCCCCATCAATCCTCACAGCGTCTATGTCAGGGAAGTATGATTACAACCCCATTTCACAGATAAACAGCTTACCAGAGGTCTCACACTAATGAAATGTGTAGCCAGGAAGTATGATCTTAGAACATTTTTCTTGTGTTTGGGGGCCACACTGAACTATTTTCAGGGCTTACTCTTGGTTATTTGTTCAGAGATTACTCCTGATGGTCGTCAGAAAACCATTTTCAGAGCTTGGGGTGGAGCTAGGATCAGCTTCATGAAAGGCAAAAGTTTTAAACTTTGTACTTTTGCTTTTTATTTCTTTTATTGAGATAACATTGCTTTAAATGACAAGTATGTTTTTGGTGTGAATTTTTACAGTTTACATTCAAAATGTATATTCCCATGCTACAACAGCCACCAAAGAAATAGTATCTTTCCAACATGGTTCATAGAACCATTACTCACCTTTGTTTTTAATTTCTATGTTGCTTTTTTAAAATTATAAGCTATATAACTGTGAACAATTTATTGCGGGGATAGACGTAACACTTTAACTATGAAAGGGCAGGAAATAATACTACTCATTGATTTCTTGTGTTTTTTCCTTTTACATAAAGACATTGTCTTATTTAGTGATTATTATGATCATTAATTCCTTCAATAATGTCTTGGAGGAAGGCATTATTCTCCTACCAATTATTTATTGTAACAGATCACTGCAAAATTTACTAATACAAAACAATAGCAGTTTATTGTTTTTCCTAGTTCTGTGGATGTGAAATCGGTATTTCTTTTCTGGGTCCCACCAGAAATCATGCATATGTTTGCTCTCATCTGGTCGACCCAGTGTTTCCAGAATTTCTAATATCCCTGAGTCACAGATCTGATGTATAATGACACACTTTTGTTCTTCTGTGAGAGAAAATAGCAGCACTAGACTGCATTGATTCATAGTATGGATAGCTTCAAGACAATTAAGGCAGAAATTGCAAGGCTTAGTAAAACAGGCTTCATGTTCATATTACTAAATAAACAATTTTTATTGCATTAGCATGGTTTGCAATAATATTAATATTTATGATTTATACTAATCACATTACTGCCTCCCCTCACACTACCATTGTTAGGGTCGGCAGATCTCTGCCCGGGGGAGGCTCGGAGAGACAAAAGAACAAAACCAAGACAACTCTTTTTTTTTTATCTCTATATTGAGGAATGCTTTATTGGAAAATAAAATTTCTTTTGTGATGACTGAGGAAGTGGAAAACTAAAACAGTAGAAGCCTAGGATATTCATATGCTAAAAATAGAATATATTTTCTTCCTGAATTAGTTTCTGACTTAATAATGTATACAGTCATGGGTCACTTTGCAGTATTTTTGTCAACAGTAGGACACATGAGTACACAGTTGTCCTAGTAGTCTACCCATACAACCTATGTAGATAATAAGCTTTTAGGTCTGCGCAATGACAAAATTACCCAACAATGCATTCCCCAGAAAGCATTACATTGAGTGATGTTGTAATAAGATGGAAGAGAATCTCAATTTAAATAATAATAATATTCTTCTTCTTGAAACAGACTACAAAGAGATAGTGTAAGGGAGAGAAAATACAAGCTTTGGAGTCAAACTGACAAGGAATTCAATAAGCTCCTTTGCTCCTTATATGGGTGCCCATTGGCATGTGACTGGTCCTTGCGGAAGCTTTATTTCTTCAAGTATAAAGTGAAGATATTAGAGCCTACCTTGCAGGGTCATTGTGAAAATTATACATGATAATTATGTAAAGTGATCATTAACTAGAACACTTGCAAAGGTTAGTCCCCTTTTTGTTCTCTAATTTTTCTTTCTTTTTTTTTCTATTTAGAAATAAAGATTTTTATTTTTATTTTTTTTTCTTTTTTTTCTTTTTTATTTTTTTTATTAGTTTATTTTTCATTAGAGAGTCATCGTGAGGGTACAGTTACAGATCCATACATCTTTGTGCTCATGCTTCCCCCATACAAAGTTCAATAACCCATCCCTTCACCAGTGCCCACCCTCCACCACCCATAAACCCAACATCCCTCTCCCCCTCCCCAGTCCCGTCTCCCCCCACCCCACCCTGCCACTATGGCAGGGAATTCCCTTTTGTTCTCTCTCTCTGATTAGGTGTTGTGGTTTGCAATAGAGGTGTTGAGTGGCCATTGTGTTCAGTCTCTAGTCTGTATTCCGCCCGCCTCACCCTTCCCCCACATGACCTCCAACCACATTTTACTTGGTGGCCCCTTCCCTGAGTTACCCAGAATGAGAGACCAGCCTCCAAGCCATGGAAACAATCTCCTGGTACTTATTTCTACTATTCTTGGGCGTAAGTTTTATAATCTATTATTCTATATTCCACAGATGAGTGCAATCTTTCTATGTCTGTCTCTCTCTTTCTGACTCATTTCACTTAGCATGATACTTTCCATGTTGATCCACTTATATGCAAACGTCATGACCTAATTTTTTCTAACAGCTGCATAGTATTCCATTGTATAGATGTACCAGAGTTTCTTCAACCAGTCATCTGTTCTAGGGCACTCGGGTTTTTTCCAGATTCTGGCTATTGTAAACAGTGCTGCGGTGAACATATAAGTGCATATGTCACTTCGACTATACTTTTTGGCTTTTCTGGGATATATTCCCAGCAGTGGTATTGCTGGGTCAAATGGGAGCTCAACCTCTAGTTTTTTGAGAATTGTCCATACTGTTTTCCAAAAGGGCTGAACTAGCCGGCATTCCCACCAGCAGTGTAGAAGGGTCCCTTTCTCCCCACATCCTCTCCAACAGCGGTTGCTTTTGTTCTTTTGGATGTGTGCTAGTCTCTGGTGTGAGGTGGTATCTCATGGTTCTTTTGATCTGCATCTCTCTGACGATTAGTGATGTAGAGCACTTTTTCATGTGCCTTTTTGCCATTCGTATCTCTTCCTTGGTAAAGTTTCTGTTCATTTCTTTGCCCCATTTTTTGATGGGGTTGGATGTTTTCTTCTTGTAGAGTTCAACCAGTGCTTTATATACCCTTGATATCAACCCCTTATCTGATGAGTATTGTGTAAATATCCTTTCCCATTCTGTAGATAGTCTTTGTATTCTGGTCACTGTACCTTTTGCGGTGCAGAAGCTTTTTAGTTTAATGTAGTCCCATTTGTTGATCTCTGTTTTTACTAGATTGCTTAGTTCCGTGTCATCTTTGAAGATACCTTTATCTTCAATATCCTGGAGGGTTTTGCCGACCTTGTCTTCAATGTACCTTATGGTTTGTGGTCTGATGTTGAGGTCTTTAATCCATTTTGATCTGACTTTTGTGCATGGTGTCAGGTCGAGTTCTAAGCCCATTTTTTTGCATGTGATTGTCCAGTTGTGCCAGCACCATTTGTTAAAGAGACTTTCCTTGCTCCACTTCACATCTCTTGCTCCTTTATCAAAGATTAGATGATCATACATTTGAGGTTGTGTGTGGGGATATTCCACCCTGTTCCATTGGTCTGCAGCTCTGCCTTTGTTCCAGTACCATGCTGTTTTAATTGTTACCACTTTGTAGTAGAGTTTAAGGTTGGGGAGGGTGATGCCTCCCATCATCTTTTTCCCAAGAATTGTTTTAGCTATCCGTGGGCGTTTATTGTTCCATATAAATTTCAGGATTGCTTGCTCTGCTTCTTTGAAGAATGCCATGGGTATCCCTATAGGGATCGCGTTAAATCTGTATAATGCTTTTGGGAGTATTGCCATTTTGACAATGTTTATTCTCCCTATCCATGAGCAGGGGATATGTTTCCATTTCCTCATGTCCTCTTTTATTTCATGGAGTAGAGTTATATAGTTTTCTTTGTAGAGGTCCTTTACTTCTTTAGTTAAGCTGATTCCAAGATATTTGATTTTCTGGGGCACAATTTTGAATGGGATTGCTTTTTTCATGTCCCTTTCCTCTGTCTCATTATTTGCATATAGGAAGGCCATGGACTTTTGGGTATTGATTTTATAGCCTGCGACTTTACTGTATAGGTCAATTGTTTCTAAGAGTTTCTTACTAGAGCTTTTAGGTTTCTCTAGGTATAGCATCATATCGTCTGCGAATAGTGAGAGCTTGATTTCTTCCTTTCCGATCTGAATCCCCTTAATATCTTTTTCTTGCCTGATGGCTATTGCTAATACTTCCAATACTATATTAAAGAGAAGTGGTGAGAGTGGGCATCCTTGTCTTGTCCCCGATCTTAGAGGAAAAGCCCTTAGTTTTTCTCCATTGATGATAATGCTTGCCCTAGGTTCGTGGTAGATGGCTTTGACTATCTTGAGAAAAGTTCCTCCAAAACCCATTTTGGTGAGAGTTTTTATCATGAATGGGTGCTGGATCTTGTCAAATGCTTTCTCTGCATCTATTGATATGATCATATGGTTTTTATCTTTACTTTTGTTGATGTGATGGATTATGTTGATTGATTTCCGAATGTTAAACCATCCTTGCATCCCCGGGATGAATCCCACTTGGTCATGGTGTATGATCTTTTTGATGAGTTGTTGGATTCTATTTGCTAGTATTTTGTTGAGGATCTTCGCATCGGTGTTCATCAAGGATATTGGTCTATAGTTTTCTTTGTTAGTGGTGTCTTTGTTTGCTTTTGGTATTAGGGAGATATGTGCCTTGTAGAAACTGTTCGGAAGGGTTCCTGTCTTTTCAATTTCCTGGAAAAGCTTGTGGAGAACTGGCAACAAGTCTTCTTTTTTTTTTTTTTGCTTTTTGGGTCACACCCAGCAATGCACAGGGGTTACTCCTGGCTTTTCACTCAGGAATTACTCCTGGCGGTGCTTGGGGGACCATATGGGATGCCGGGGATCGAACCCAGGTCGGCCGCGTGCAAGGCAAACGCCCTACCCGCTGTGCTATCACTCCGGCCCCGGCAACAAGTCTTCTTTAAATGTTTGGAAGAATTCGCCAGTGAATCCGTCTGGACCTGGGCTTTTGTTTTTGGGGAGACTTTTGATTACAGTTTCGATTTCCTTGATATTTATGGGCCTATTGAGGTATTTCACGTCTTCTTGGCTCAGTCTTGGGAGATTGTAGGAGTCAAGGAATTCGTCCATTTCTTTTAGGTTCTCTTGCTTCGTGGCATACAGACTTTCAAAGTAGTCTCTGATGATCCCTTGAATCTCCTTGGTTTCTGTTGTGATGTCCCCCTTTTCATTTCTGATTCGGTTTACTAGGGTTTTCTCTTTTTCTTTCTTTGTGAGTCTTGCTAGCGGTTTATCAATCTTATTTATTTTCTCGAAGAACCAGCTCTTTGTTTCATTGATCTTACGGATTGTTTTTCGGGTTTCCATATCGTTAATTTCTGCTCTAAGTTTTATTATTTCTTTCCTTCGATCTAAAACCAAGACAACTCTTTCTGCAAATGCATGGGGTTTATTTAAGCCAATATAGCTATATTGGGACCTTCAATTGTGCCTCAATAACGTGGCATAACTGAAGGCCCCGAACTCAAAAAGCTAGCTGTTTTTATACCCTTTTGGGGGAGAAATGAAAATCTCACATATCAAAGGGAATCACATCTACATATCAAAGGGGATCACACATAGGTCACTTGATTTGCATATCTAAACATTTGTTGACTGTTAACTATTTCCCTGCAAATGTTCCTAGGGCAGTTTGTTGGCCCATTTGGTGACAGAGTCCTGCCCAGCGGCAGGTCCTGAAGACATCTTTCAAAGCAGTCAAGTAGTTACAAAGGGCAACTTCAGGGGTTAACCCTTAACCTGCCCTTCAGTTCTTGACTCTTAACTTGCCCTCCTCTTCACCATAATGCCAACTTCTCTCTACCATTGTCCTTAGGTCCCTTAGGTCCCTTCCCCTCCTTGGTAAACATTCCGAAGTCAGAGTCTAAGGGTTTTTCTTTTTCTTCCAATGGCCATGGACTAACACCCTGCCTTTGTTTCCTTATATTCCACATAAAAAATAAGATCATCTGGGTTTATCATTTTCTTTCTGTCTTACACAATACTCATGAGTTCCATCCAGGTTGCAGCAAAATGCTAAATTTCATCTTTTCTTACAACAATATTGTACATCACAACTTCTCAATCCAATTAACTGTTGCTGAACCAAACAATGAATTAGGAGCCCCCCTTTTATTAGACCCACACCTGGTAATTCTCAGAGTTTACTCCTGGCTCTGTGTTTGGGGATCTCTTCTGGTGGTGCTCAAGGGACCATATGCAGTGCCTGGGACTGAAGCAAGACCAGCCATGCGCAATACAAAAGCCTGGGCCCCAGTACTATCTCTATGCCTCAGGATTTCCTTTCTTACCACATCCCTGACTGTACTAGTTATTTCAGGCATTTTTGACATGGGGCATTCTCACTATTGGTAGGTGGTCTTTCATTGTTTCCTGATAAGCAGTGATGATGATGAAGCATTTTTCATATTTATTAGTCATCCATTTTCTTTCTTGGAGGAAGTACCTGTTCATCAATGCCCATTTTTTAATAGAGTATTTTCTGTTATAGAGATTGTTGTAGAGCGCTTTATGGATATTAGCCTTTTATCAGCTGTAGCACTGTACCACTGTCGTCCCATTGTTCATTGATTTGCTGGAGGGGGCACCAGTAATGTCTCCATTGTGAGACTTGTTGTTACTGTTTTTGGCATGTCAAATACGGCACAGGTAGCTTGCCAGGCTCTGCCACGCAGGCAGGATACTCTCGGTAGCTCTGAGAGGGCTATCAGATGTATGCTGTGCAAATATTTTTACTTATTCAGAGGAGTCTTTTTACTTTAGGAACAGTTTCTTTCAAAGTGCAGAGGGCTTTCTGCAGTCCTATTTGTTTAGTTTTATTTTTTTCCCAGTAGAGTCAAATCATTAAAGATATTTCTGAATATCATGAAGAGATCTGCCTATAAGTAACTTGATGTATTTTATGAATAAGTTCTAATACTGATTTCTTTAGTTTTATTACTTCATTTTGAAATAACTTTAGTGTGTGGTGTGAGGTACAGGTCAGATTAGATTTTGCTGCTTTTAGTAGTGATGGGGAGCAGACCTGATAAATAGCAAATGTCACATTCCAAAGAAGACATCATTGCATTCATTAGGGGGTGGAGAAGGTCATATTACTACCAGCCTTATTTTTAAAATGAGAAACTAAGCAGAGAAGCCAGAATTAAAATCTAGATCTGTATTATTACCTCCTTGGTTCTCTTGATACTCTGTCTTGCTTCACAGGAGTGTGTCCTTAGTGTTGATATTAGAATTGGACAGAGCAGATGCAACGGTAAGCTATGACATCAGAGTTTGAGACTTTTAAATCTGTCTATGAAGCAAGCACTATTGAGGAACTTCATTTTATCATTGTCACTGTCATCCTGTTGCTGATTTACTCAAGCAAGTACCAACGTCTCCATTGTGAGACTTGTTACTCTTTTTGGCATATCGAATACGCCATGGGTAGCTTGCCAGGCTCTGCCATGCGGGTAAGATACTCTCAGTAGCTTGCCGGGCTCTCTGAGTGGGGCAGAGGAATCGAACCCGGGTCTTCTGCGCGAGTAGCAAATACCCTACCTGCTGGGCTATAGCTCCAACCTATTCGTACAGTGGGGCAAAATATAGTTTCTTAGCGTATGTTTATTAAATGTAAGTTACTATGGAGATAAAACACAAAAGAAAACTAGGACTAAAGGCTGAGGGGAGAGTTGAAAGGGCTGCAGCACATGCTTTGTATGCAAGGGCCCAGGCTAATCCCCAGCTCTGTATGGTACCCCAGTGTTGCTGATAACCTCCCTAGAGAACGAACTCATCAGTAGCCCCTGAGAACCACCTGTATCCTTTTTTTTTTTTTTTTTGCTTTTTGGGTCACACCCCGCGATGCTCAGGGGTTACTCCTGGCTTTGTACTCAGGAATTACTCCTGGCAGTGCTGGGGGACCATATGGGATGCTGGGAATAGAACTCAGGTTCACCGCGTGCAAGGCAAACGCCCTACCTGCTGTGCTATTGCTCCAGCCTCCCCCACCTGTATCCTTTTTCTTTACAAAACAAAATATTTTTTAAAATGATGGGATTAAAACTTTACTGGAACTATAGTACAATGGATAGGACAGTTGCATTGTAAACAGCCAACTCCGATTGTATCACCCGCACAGCACATGGTCCCTTAAGCTTGCCAGGAGCGATCCCTGAGGACACCAGGAGTAAATCATGAGCACAGCTGGGGATGACCCCAAACCAGAAGAAATAGAAAGAAAGAAACTTGACCCCAGATCCTCTGACTACCAATTCATATTAGTTTTATTTCAAAAAGGAAATGACACATGCATGATCCCTGTTGGGATAGACTCTTTCTCCTATGTTCCTGGAAGACAGCAGTGGCTGAGGAAAACTAATACTCAATATTAAAATTATTCGATATACATAGTGGAGAAATGATCATTTCCTTCAATAAATGATGCTGGGAAAACCCAAAAGTCACATGCATAATAACTAAGTTGGACTAATACCATTCACAAAAATTAACTCAAGGACATAAATGTGGGTGAAATGGGGAGGATTAATGAAGAGGTTATGAATTTTCAACTTTAAATTGAAGAAGATTCAAGGCTCTAATGTATAACATGGTGTGTACAGTTGATAACACTAATTGTGTTATTAAAATGGTTGAGACTAACAATAGTGAGTTTTGTGTTGAAATATGGAATGTAATCAAGGTAAAGATATAATGAAGTGAAATTTATCAGTTACGCAGGCGGGTGTGGGGGGGCGGGCGGTGGGAGGTATACTGGGGTTTTTGGTGGTGGAATATGGGCACTGGTGAAGGGATGGGTGTTTGAGTATTGTATAACTGAGACATAAGCCTGAGAACTTTGTAACTTTCCACATGGTGATTCAATAAAAAATAAATAAATAAATAGTGTATAGAAAAAAAAATAAAATTGTTGAGACTAGAAATGAAATGTCCTTATCATATATATTCTAAATTTATTTTTCAAATAAGCCTTCACAAGAATTAAAAAAGGTATGTAGCCTATTTGCAATTGTTGTAACTAATAAAATCTATCTCTCTAGATAACACATTTGGTCATTTTCTTCTTAGAACTGTTCTGGAAATGCTCAAAATAGGGTAATTATTTTATACATTTTTTTCTTATAAAATTAGAAATCTCTTTTTTGGTGAAATAGTATACTGGGTTGGTAAATACTCAGAGCTCTTACTATTTTGCAAACCCTTTACTTTTGTGTTAATTTTCTCTTATCTCTCTCATTCTTATTCCCTGCTCTTCCTTGTTTTCTCCTCCTCTCACACCCTCCTTGTTAATTTTTTATTTTCTATATTTTTTTCATTTTTCTCTGTTTATTAGTATATCTTGCATTTAGAAATAAAATCCTGCAGAGTGCACTATTATACTACAAATAATGATTGCACCCGATTGCAGTAAAATTGCAATTTGAAATAAGAAGTCTAATGTTCTGAACATCCGCAATGAATAAACCAAAAGAAATTATTGTTAATTTTATTCCACGATTCCTGAAAGAAGTATCAGTTTTGATCAAACAGTTGCTTAATTTTTTTCAGAAATAACTTACTAAAACAGTGAATGTAAGCACAAAATTATGTCCAGTGGTTTTTAAGGAAAGTACCCACAGTAAGTTTTATATCACTGTCCTTGTTGACTTCCAATAACAATTCAAGGCTTCTACTATGATTATTAGTCAGAAAATTTATCTAGATGAGATGGATCATGTAAATGTTAATATACAAGTCATCTGAAGCTTATCAGATCACCTTCACTAAGTCACAAATAAATTTTTATTCTATGAACTTTATATTTTGGTTTTGGGCCACACCCAGCTGTTCTCAGGGCTTATTCCTGGCTGTGAACACAGGGTTGGGCAGATTTGGGGGACCATATTGGTCCATTGGTGGCTGGAGTTGGACCTGCACAGCTGCAGGTCTTGATTGCTCTACCTATTTTTCCCTGCTTGCTCTATTTTTCCAATCTTTCTCTGAACTTTTTGGTACATGAAAAATTCACTTTCTTGTCGCTACATTAAAATTGTAGTGATGGAAGTGAATTCTGGGGACTATTTTATATGGTTTCCTCTCTCTTAAGCTCCATGTTCTATATTCGAGAAACATTTATTATGCATCTATCATCTACAAAATCCTGGCAGTTGTGAGGCATTTCCAGATGGATAGAATACAGAACCTATTATAATAAGTTATATCATGTAGGTCACATAGATGCTTGCAGTTTAAACATCTTTAGAAAAAGAAATTCCATGACCTCTTCACATTATTCAAATATTCAAAGCAAGCAGTCTACTTCACTTCTATTTCTATAGAAATCTAATTATTATGACAGGATTAGAGGAGAAACGAAATCCTTAGCCCTCAGCTTTTACGCAAAGAAATTAATTGTTATTTCCTTCAGCAACCAAGGAAAATACTCTATTGAACTAATGAAAAGAATCAAAATGCATTTGTTTCACAATTGGTTTGAATGAAACCTATTTGGCATAAATTCAATTAGTTATTCATTTGAGGGAAATGCATTTCTATCTGTGGGTGTACAACTGGCTATATCAGTTCAATCGATTGCTAGAAGTCCACTCTTGTTATATTTCATTTAGGATTATATTTGCTTTTCAATGTAGATTTTAACATAAGCTATTTAGTCAATATATAGGCATAACTATTTATTTGCTTGTTTTATCCATGAAAATCTTAATATTTTGTATCTTATACAGATATGTAGAATACAACCTACGACATGTGTCAGAATGCTTGAAGCAACTAACTTATTATAGATTTCATAGTTGAATCATTAACACAAAAGGAAAAAAGTGATAACTGTGCAGTATATGAAATGATCAGCAAACACACTGCCCACTGGACACTTCTTTGTGACATAATTCGCTAGAGAAAATAAAAAACATCATTTAATTTGCATTTAATAAATTTCAAAATGCTTTAAAAGTTTCTTCCAGAAACGTGTCTGAGTTTGCACTAGTATAATGCTCAATAACATAGGGTTACAAAATCACATGTATAGAGAGCCAAAATGTGGAGCTAGATGAATGCAGGAAATTAAGTTAAATTTCTTTCTTCCTGGAGTTCTGTTTTACTGAAGGTATTTGATACCAGAACAGAGCCTGTTTACCCCATTTCTTTCCTCTCTATCCATCTTACAAAGATTTTACTATCCATGCTCACCTTTTCAAAAGCTAATCCTACTGCCAATGCACAGAACTTTGCTATCACAGATGCCTTTGATCACAGTCTTTGATAAAGACCAAATATATTCATGTTTCTTTCATTACCATCACCCACCATTGTGAGAATATATAAAATTAACTCAAGTAAATTTTAACTGTAGCTGAATATACTTGACCTAAACCACTTAAAACATACCTTTATATTTTATAGAAATGATAAGCTTTTATTTTTTCCTTTTCATTTTCCCTCTAACAACATACATGGGCTTTTGCTTGGCATGCTTTTATTGCACCTGTGTAGGAAATGCCAAATTCAATAGAGAAAAGGGACATATGGATGGGACTAGGGAAGAAGTGGGAAAGGTATTTTGAAATGCCACCAAGTTATGAATGTTAACATTTCACTTTCTTGTAAAAAAAAAAATGAAATAAAAAGCATTGGCACTGGCAATGCATATGTTGATGAGCCTGCATCTTATAGTCTTTCATACACTTGCCCTTCTGATTAGGCAGGCACAAGACTATTTTTAAACTTACATACCATAACCAAAGGCACAAGTGATGTTTGAAATACAGGTTTAGCTCTGAATGTGTTCTTAGGCCCCTCTTTCTTCCTGCTTTCCTAGGTGAATGCCCATTCTTCTGGGAGAATAGCTCCTTAGGGAGCAATCTTCGGTTTTCTATTCTATGTTCTTTCAGTAGCTTTTGAATCCTCTAAAATTGCTGTCTCTTTTGGAGCTTTTTGTGAGGGATCAAGTAGTCTCCCTGAATCCTATTGAGGCATAGCACATACAAACAGATAAGTGCCCTTTCCAGGGCTATCTCTTGGCTAGTAAGTTAGTCTGATTGCTTTGGGTGCTTCACGCCAGGAGTCCTTCCATAGTTAGGCAGCAAAGGAAGAATTCAGGAGGGGTGGTGGTGTCAGGCTAGCAGGGTAAGAGCTAGGTAATACTCTTGATTCCTGCCTTACAAAAAGAGAAGAGGTAACATTAAAAAGAACAGGGAGCTAATCTATTTATCAGATCCTCAGTCTACAATCTTCAGCTTACAGGTTGTCTTGGGTATCCAGTGACATAGTCTCTATGAAATTAGTGGGTCTAGGAAAGGCAGGAGAGTATAGAGGTAAAAAGAATAATTTGCTTTTTTGGATAGTAAATGAATTTGCTCATGATTTGAAGTCAGTCAGATTTGGACTTAACTCACAATACAACAGTTTGCTTCCTTGGGCTAAATACCTTTTTGTTTATTGCCAGAAAACTCCCTTAGTACATTCTTCTAAAATGGAGATGATGGCTACTCGACCTTTGTTTCTCAGCTTAAGTACTACCTCTCTTGAAATGCCTCCTGTGAGATTTCCCCATCTCGGGTTTCTTTCTCCTTGAATTATGTACCTCTGTCGCATGCATTGTTTGGTAATAGGGACCATCAATACCTGCAAGCTCAGATTTTTGTTCTTCCAATCCCTATATATTTAGGGTCGAATGCAGCAGTTCAGACCCAATAGAACTTTAAAACATAATTCCTGGACTGGAGAGGTAGTAGAGCAGGTAGGGTGCTTGCCTTGCATGATGCTGACCCAGGTCTGATTCACAGCACCTCATATGGTCCCCCAAGCCTTGTCAAGGAGTAATCCCTTAGCACAGCCAGGCATGCCCCCAAGCCACACAAAAACAAAACAAATAAAGCAAAAAACAACCCAGAATTCTTGGATTTGGAGAGATAGTCAAAGATTTAAAGTCCCTTAAGGTGCATGCCTTGCAAGTGGCCAACCCCAGTTTCAATCCCTGATACCATACCTGAGTATCAACAGATGCATCTCTGGTGGCCCTCCACCACTTCTAGGTGTGGCTTTAGAAGTTCTCAGGCACTAGTGGGGTAGCCCAGATAATTATTAGCACCACAGGGCCTTAGTGGCACTGTTTGCATCGAACCATAGGCCATGTTTCTCATACTGAGAGGGGCCCCAGGCCTCCTAAGCACCACTTCTGAGGTCCCTTACCCAAAAGACCCACACAAAAAACAATAATTCCTGAGCAACTTTAACTGGCAAGAACTTCATTATCTTAAACTATAAAATGTGCTTAATGATACCAATTCTTAGATATGGAGAATAACATGCAGTGTGCTTGCCTGGTGTTCAACAGGAGGAAAAATGCCCTTAAACCTAAAACTATTTCTTTGATTTTAAGATGAGTTGTTTTCCTTTAAATTTTAAGACCTTTGAACTTAGAATGCATCTTTTGATTGAGAGACTATTACAAATAACTACTCTTCATTTTTTTATAGGATAACATTGACTTGTCCTTTCTCTCTTGCCACAAGGAGTTTAGATTTAAGTGCTCTGGAGACACTCCCATTCCTTTGTTTATCTGCAAAATCTTCTCTGCACCCTCCTTCCCTACCAGTTAATCACCTTTTCCTTAATCAGATTCTGTTATCTTGTAAGATCAGATTCTTCTAAGGACTCTGAATTTGTACTGTAAGTTAGTGTCTTTTGCATAGTTTACCTTAAAGCAAAGTCCTTTCTGTATGGACACAGGAAGACAGTTGATATTGTGCTTGTGACTTGGGAGTTGATTGAGTCCAATAATATTTATTCCTGAGCATCTGCTTTCTCAACTCAGTTGCCCTTAGTCCCTAGCACCCCAATAGCAGGGTCCCGACAAGGGACAGAATAGACCCAGGGCAAGCTGTCAGCTACCCTGGCATCGAAATGAGCCAGGCCAAAGCACCAAAATACTCAACTATACGTTGAGGGCATGATCATGGACAATGCTGTCATGATGTCACGGAAGTGTACACAAGGGAGTGCATACTCACGGGAGTGAGCACTCAAGGGAGTGCGTACTCAGGGGAGTGTGCACTAATGGGAGTGCACACTCACGGGAATGTGCATTCACAGGGAAGTGTTTGCTCAAAGGAGTTTACAGTCACGGGAGTGTGCTCTCATTTGACTGTGCAATCATGGGAGTGCACAGTCAAGGGTGTGCGTACTCCCAGGAGTGCTTACTCATGGGAGTGCACACTCACGGGAGTGTGTACTCACGGGAGTGCACACAAAAGGTAGAGTGCGTTAACGGGGCAGTGTTTGCTCACGGGAGTTTACAGTCACGGGAGTATGCACTTATTGGACTGTGCAATCATGGGAGTGCACACTCACGGGAGTGCAAATTCACGGGAGTGCACACACACGAGAATGTACACTCAAGGGAGAGCGTACTCACAGGAATGAGCACTCACGGGAGTGAGCACTCACGGGAGTGCACACTCAAGGGAGTGTAAACTCAAGGGAGAGTGTACTCATGGGAGTGAGCACTCACGGGAGTGCGCACTCACGGGAGTGTGCATTCACAAGGCAGTGTTTTCTCGCAGGAGTTTACGGTCACGGGAGTGTGCACTCATTGGACTGTGCTATCACGGGAGGGCTCACTGAAGGGAGTAAGTACTCACGGGAGTGCTTACTCACGGGAGTGCTTACTCACGGGAGTGAGCACTCACAGGAGTGTGAATTCACAGGGCAGTGTTTGTTAAAAGTAGTTAACATTCACGGGAGTGTGCTCTGATTGGACTGTGCAATCACAGGACTGCACACTCAAGGGAGTGCCTACTCACGGAAGTGCTTACTCAAGGGAGTGCGTATTAACGGGAGTGAGTACTCAAGGGAGTGCATACTCCCGGGAGTGCTTAACTCATGGGAGTGCACACTCATGGGAGTGTGTACTCATGGGAGTGCACACTCATGGGAGTGTGCATTCACGGGGCAGTGTTTGTTACAGGAGTTTACAGTCAAGGGAGTGTGCACTCATTGGATTGTGCAATCACGGAAGTGCACACTTTCGGGAGTGCATACTCACGTGAGTGTGCATTCACTGGGCAGTGTTTGCTCACCGGAGTTTACAGTCACGGGAGTTTGCACTCATTGGACAGTGCAATCACGTGAGCGCACACTCACGGGAGTGCTTACTCATGGGAGTGTGTACTCTTGGGAGTGCGTACTCACGGGAGTGCACACTCATGGGAGTGTTCATTTGGGGCAGTGTTCTCTCACAGGAATTTACAGTCAGGGGAGTGTGCACTCATTGGACTGTGTAATCACGGGAGTGCAAACTCACAGGAGTGCACACTCACACGAGTGTACACTCAAGGGAGAGCGTACTCATGGGAGTGAGCACTCACGGCAGTGCACACTAACGGGAGTGCGTACTCAAGGGAGTGCACACTCACGGGAGTGAGCACTGACGGGAGTGTGCACTCACGGGAGTGTGCATTCACAGGGCAGTGTTTGCTCACAGAAGTTTACATTCATGGGAGTGTGCTCTGATTGGACTGTGAACTCGCGGGAGTGCTCACTCACGGTAGTGAGCACTCACGGGAGTGTACACTCAAGGCAGTGCGTAGTAACGGCAGTGCGCACTCACGGGAGTGCGTATTCACGTGAGTGTGTACTCACGGGAGTGTCACTCACGGGAGTGTGCATTCACCGGTCCGTGTTTGCTCAAAAGAGTTTACAGTCACGGGAGTGTGCTCTCATTGTACTGTGCAATCACGGGAATGCACACTCTCGGGAATGAATACTCACTGGAGTGCTTACTCACGGGAGTTTGCACTCACGAGAGTACGCACTCAAGGGAGTGTGCATTCAATGGGCAGTGTTTTCTCACAGGAGTTTACAGAAACGGGAGTGTGCACTCATTGGACTGTGCAATCACGGGAGTGCACACTCACGAAAGTACGTACTCACGGGAATGCACACTCACGGGAGTGTACACTCAATGGATTGCGTACTCACGGGAGTTCGCACTCACGGGAGTTTGCACTCATGGGAGTGTGCATTCACCGGGCAGTGTTTGCTCAAAGGAGTTTACAGTCACGGGAGTGTGCTCTCATTACTGTGCAAACACGGGAGTGCACACTCACGGGTGTTCATACTTAAGGGAGTTCACACTCACGGGAGTGCGAACTCTTGGGAGTGTACTCTCAAGGGAGTGCTTACTCACGGGAGTGCGCACTCACGGGAGTGTGCTTTCACGGGGCAGTTTTTGCTCAGAAGACTTTACAGTCAAGAGTGTGTGCTCTCATTGGACTGTGCAGTCACCCGAGTGCACACTCAAGGGAGTGCGTATTCACGGTAGTGCACACTCATGGTAGTGTTCATTCACAGGGCAGTGTTTGCTCACTGGAATTTACAGTCACGGCAGTGTGCACTAATTGGACTGTGCAGTCATGGGAGTGTACACTCAAGGAAGAGCGTACTCATGGGAGTCGCATTCACGGGACAGTGTTTGCTCAAAGGAGTTTACAGTCATGTGATTGTGCTCTCATTAGACTGTGCAATCACGGGAGTTCACACTCAAGGGCGTGCGTATTCTCGGTAGTGCTTACTCAAGGGAGTGCGCACTCACGGAGTGAGCACTCAAGGGAGTGCGCACTCACGGAGTGAGCACTCAAGGGAGTGCGTACTCACGGGAGTTCACACTCACGTGAGTGCGCACTAACGGGAGTATGCATTCACGGGGCAGTGTTTTCTCACAGGAGTTTACAGTCACAGGAGTGTGCTCTCATTGGACTGTGCAATCACGGGAGTGCACACTCAAGGGCGTGCATACTCACGGGAGTGCACACTCACAGAAGTGCGTACTCACGGGAGTGTACACTCACGGAATGCGTAGTTATGGGAGTGCGTACTCACGGGAGTGCACACTCACGGGAGAGAGCACTCACGGGAGTGCATAGTCACGGGAGTGAGCACTCACGAGAGTGCACACTCACGGGAGTGTGCACCCACGGGTGTGCACACTGACGGGAGTGCGCACTCATGGGAGTGCACACTCAGGGGAGGACACACTCACGAGAGTACACACTCACAGGAGTGAGCACTCACGAGAGTGCACACTCGCGGGAGTGCGCACTCACTGGAGTGCACACTCAGGGGAATGAGCACTCATGGGAGTGCACACTCATGGGAGTACACACTCACAGGAATGTACACTCACGGGACTGTGTACTCACGGGAATGTCCACTCACGGCAGTTCCTACTCACGGGAGTGTGCACTTACGGCAGTGTTTGCTCACAGGATTCTATACTCACTCTAGTGGGCATTCATTGGACTGTGTACTCACTGGAGTGTGCACTCACGAGAGTGGGTACTCACGGGAGTTTGCACTCATTGGACTGTGCAGTTGCAGGAGTGTATACTCACGGGAGTGCTTTCTCACAGTAATGTACACTCATGGGAGTGTGCCCTCATATGACTATGCACTCACAGGAGTGAGCACTCACGGAAGTGTGCACTCACAAGAGTGTACTCTCGTAGGAGTGTGTACTCACAGGAGAGTGTAGTCACGGGAGCCTGTAATCACAAGAGTGTTTTCTCACAGGATCGTTTTTTCCTGAGAGAGCATACTCACGGGAGTGTGTGCTCTTGGGACTGTGGCTCACTGTGCCCATGTGCCCTCATGGGAGTTTTGCTCACGTGAGTTTTCTATTATGTGAGTGTTTGCTCATGGGAGTGTGTGCTCACTGGAGTGTGAACTCACAGGAGTGTTCCCTCACTGGAGTGTGTGCTCACAGGTGTGTGCACTCAAGAGAGTGTGCACTCACGGGAGCACGTACTCAGAGAAGCGTGTACTCACATGAATGTGTACTCACGATTCCTCTTTGGGAAACCCGAATAGCATTCTTATGTTGTTTTTAATAGGGCCCAGGTCTCTGAGGCATTTGTTAGTTCAGGAAGAATGGTGGAGTCGAAAAGATGTGCCCAGAGATGGAGGTTCTTCGTCCTCTTAATCACTTCTTTGACACTCTCAAAGGCATTCCATGCTGCTCTCTTCCTCCTGCGCAGTTCTGGCCCCAAGTTGTTCCTTATGTTGAGTTCTCCACCCAGATACACATAATGTTCTCAAGGGTGGCACTGAAGAGTTTTGGTGAAATGGTATTGCCCTGCCGAACCAGTCTCTTTACGTCAATGGTCACTTCCTTGTAGAATGGTGAGATTTTGGTGGTGAATCCGTAATACAGCTGGCGCAGGATTTTTTTTTTTTTTTTTTTTGCTTTTTGGGTCACACCCAGCGATGCTCAGGGGTTACTCCTGGCTCTGCACTCAGGAATTACTCCTGTTGGTGCTTGGGGGACCATATGGGATGCCTGGGATTGAACCTAGGTCAGCCGTGTGCAAGGCAAACGCCCTACCAGTGCTATCGTTCCAGCCCCTGGCGGAGGATTTTGATGTACTGAGTTTGTGATGTGGTCAATTTCGTTGTGGAACTGTCCACCAGGAGACTCCCATGGTAAACATTTAGATACAGCCTTCTGGAACTGTGAGTTACCATGGATGGTCTTGGTCGACATGATGAACTCAGACAGTCTCTCACCCGGTTTTTTCCATTCTAAGTTATGGGTCCCAATGTGGAAAGGACTAAAATCATTAAATTTGTCCTTAAGTGGTTGGAGCTGGAGATGATCATACTGACATAATTCAGCCAAGACAGGGACAGATATGGAATGATCTCTTTCATATGTGAGATAGAAAAAGCATAGTAAAGGAAGAACAATGGTCAAATGCACTCAAACCCTTTAACTGATCTACAGAACTGAGCTCATTATGTCATTACGGTGTGGAGATTGTGAGAGGGTGTTCAGCAAGCCTTGAAACTTTGAGACCAAGAGGGGAAGTAGACACTCTGATGGAGGGTTTCGGACTGGAGCACTATTCACATGAAATCCTGATAGCAAAAATATTTTAAATCACAATTAGTAAGATGATTTTTTAAAGGAGAGAAGATGGATTGAAGCAATAGCATAGAAGGTAGAGTGTTTGCCTTGCATGTGGCCGACTGAGGTTCAATTCCTCTGTCCCTCTCAGAGAGCCTGGTAAGCCACTGAGAATATTCTGCCACACAGCAGAGCCTGGCAAGCTACACGTGACATATTCAATATGCCAAAAACTGTAACAACAAGTCTCACAATGGAGGTGTTACTGGTGCCCGCTTGAGCAAATCGATGAACAACGGGACAACAGTGCTACAGACAGTGCTATGTGTTATATAACTTCGTTTTGATTTCAACAATTTAAAAATAGAAACTCTATTCTTCTAGACCATAAAAAATAATTGGTGGGTTAGTTTTTCCACTGGTTTTTAATCTTATATTCCATTAAAGTTTTACCTTTCATTTTAAGAAAATTATTTCTATCAACCATATAATATACATATCCATCAGAGAGTTTTCTATTAAAAGAATTTGTTAAAAGAATCTCAATTCTGTTCATGTACTGCCCAATAGACCTAGGTTAGTAATATAAGCAATGTCACAATTTGGAAATTATTATTTTATCCTTATATGTAATAAGGACATTAATTTACAAGGAATTCATGTAGAACTAAACTGTTAGTCTCTTTTATTTGATTCTGCATTGCAATGAAAAAAATATATAACCTGAGGAAAACATACTGATAATTAATTAAAACAAATTATTGCATCAAGGTCAAAGTAGGGTTGATTTTGTGAATACGTACACATAAACATAGTCTATTTTCTAACATATCTTTCATGTATATATTCATTTAACCAGTATTCGTTAAGCACATACTATATTCTATGCTTTGTATTAGAAACAGGGAACCATGTTTCTCTTTTAGGAACATAATTTTTAATGGAAGCCTAGTTAAAAGTAAGATTAAGGGGCTGGAATGATAGCATAACAGGTAGGGCGTTTGCCTTGCACGTGGCCAACTCGGGTTCGATTCCCAGCATCCCATATGGTCCTCTGAGCACCGCCAGGAGTAATTCCTGAGTGCATGAGCCAGGAGTAACCCCTGTGCACATGCCCGTCAGTGTGCCTTAGTTTTTTACAATTTTTGTTTCTTTATAATGGCACATAAAATCATCACTGTCACTGTATCACTGCCATCCCGTTGTCATCGATTTGCTTGAGCAAATGTCTTCATTCGTCCCAGCCCTGAGATTCTAGCAGACTCTCCTTACTCGCTCTTCCCAATGGTGCCGTATTGGAGGCCCTTTCAGGGTCAGGGCAAGGAGACCTGTTTTTGTTACTGTTTTTGGCATATCAAATACCTTATGGGGAGCTTTCTAGACTCTGCCATGCTCATAAAGTCATAGTAAATAAAATCCTAGTATATTGTCACTGTCACTGTCATCCCATTGCTCATCAATTTGCTTGAGTGGGCACCAATAACGTCTCCATTGTGAGACTTGTTGTTACTGATTTTGGCATATCTAATATGCCATGAAGTAGCTTGCCAGGCTCTGCTGTGTGAGTGTGCATTTGCCTTGCATGCAGCTGACTCAGGTTCTATTCCTCCACCCTTCTCAGAGAGCCCGGAAAGCTACCGAGAGTATCCTGCTTGCACGGCAAAATCTTAGTATATATTAACTTTAATAAAATATTATAGCTCCTATTAGTCCTCATTGTCAATGTTTATAAACTCTATCATCCTATTTTATTCTTACGTATAGGAAATTTTTCCTTATGCAGTCATGTGCACCCAATATCTATGTTTTAAGTGCTGAGTAGAATGATTATGAAACAAAGGAGACTCTAAAACTAATAAAATAAGAAAGAATCTGAATATATAGTATGACTATCATAATATGCCATCTTACAATGACCTTATGGTTCCACTCATAGAAGTGGAAAATGAGGCACACAAGGTTAAGCAACTAGCGCAAGATCACACATATCTTGAGCTAGCTTTCTTACCTAAGAATTGAACTTCACTTCTCAAAAAAGGTTCTTATAAGTCTAAAATGAATAAAGCAGTAAAAGCAAGCTTATATAGTAGGAACATACACATTTAAAGCAAGTACTGGTCTTAAAATATATAAATAAAATGGGAACATAAAAAATGGAGAAAAAATTTACCATACTCTATGACGATATAGTTTGCAGAGGAGTAAAGTATACTTTAAAAGATTTTATTTGTGTTAAAAAGAAAAAATGGAGAAAATTAAATTATCTTTTATGCATAGACAAAAATATTTTTTAAAAAATGAAAGAACCAACCTCTAACATTATGGCTGATATATATTATAGGGCAGTGGAGATCATACAAGAAGTACGGCACGTGTTTTACATGCATCCGGCTATGGTTTGATGCCCAGGACCATCTGTGGTCCCTTAAACACTACCAGGAGTGACCATTGAGCACAGAAGCAGGAGTAGCCCCTCTGTAGACCAAAATTATTATCACATAAATACATATGTATATATAGCATATATGTGTATGTCACATGTAAAATGTATATATATGTAGACATAAATTATAGAAATTATTTTGGGGCTAATAAGATGACATATAATGCAGAAGTCTAGTATCATTATATGAAATGTCTAAGGAAATGAGATGAAACAAAGAATTTAGAAAAAATATATATTACAATATATTATGTTCTTATAAGTGGGCCACAAATGGCCTTCTCAAAATACTTATTGCAATAATTACTTTTAAAAAGCTTCTTTTTGTTCCTGCATATAAATGATACATCTCATCAGAATACAATTCCATAAATGTACCTTCTACCCAGTATCAGAATAAATGTGAAATTTCAGCTAGCTACAAGGCAAATATACATAGTGATTATTGTAAACAGTCCAGCCATTTACAGATCATAATGGAAAAATAATTATTTTATAATTACCATAAAAAACATAAAAACTCAGCAGTAATCTTTACTCAGAATTCATGGTATCTATATAAAGATAATCTATGTACACTTATGAGAGATATTTTTAAAAGACTACAACTATAGGAAGCACTTAGCACTGCCTCCCATTGTTCATTGATTTGCTCGAGTGGGTACCAGTAACATCTTTGTTGTGAGACTTGTTGCTACCTTTTTTTGCATATTGAATAAGTCACAAGTAGTTTGCCAGGCTCTGCCGTCTGGGCGGGATACTCTCAGTAGCTTGTTGGGCTCTCCAAGAGGGACGGAGGAATTGAACCCGGGTTGGCCGCATGCAACTAACTATAGGAAAGTCATTCTAAATTTGTAGATGGAAAGTTTGAATATGACAAAGGTTAATCCTAATAAATAAATTTATTTAAATTCAATTCACACACATACTTATACACACAAAATCTAAGTGATTCTAAACCAAATAATAAACAAAATTGCTATCTGGGGAGAAAATTTTATCAACCCAAAGCCAATAAAGCAGTAAATATTAATTGACAAAAATACATAAATAATATATACATTTATAAATGAGAAAATCAACAATCTGATGGAAATATACCAAAAGTACATTTTTGCTATATTTGGTATACCAAAATATACCAAATTTATCAAAAGATGTAAACATGATACACTGTAAAAATGTACACTGAAGAACAGAAAACAGAATCTGTTCTCTGTCAGTTCCTCAGTGATGGAGGGTTTCCCTTGGGGAGACCTGAATCCCTGCACTTTGTACCAACCCTACAAGCTCTCACAAACCTGGGAAAGGTATCACCTAGAAAAGCAGAGCAATGCTGAGAGTGGAGTTGGGAGCTGTTCGCTTGTTTAGGAGCTATCTATTTATCTGCAGGAAGAGAGAGAGAGAAAGAGAGAGAGAGAGAGAGAGAGAGAGAGAGAGAGAGAGAGAGAGAGAGAGAGGAGAGTGAGATCTCCATTATAAAATTCAGTGGAAAAAAACCTGTATGTGTGGAGAAAGTCATTATTTGGGGAAAAAAATAGAGAGTAAGTGTGGACGTGAACAAAACGTAAAGTAAATGAATGTGAGATTTTGACCAAAATGTGTTGACAATAATTTTAGTAATCATATAGAAAGGTGTTAGAGTCATAGTGTTTACTTTTGTTTGGAACAAGGAGGGTCTGGTAAACTATACCTCGAGAGGGAAGGAAAATGGGGAAGAGCTATAAATTGTGAAACATATGTTGATTTTCAATGGTGTACACCTGAAACTTGTACTTTAATAAAATTTTTTAATTAATTTGATAAAAGTAAATATATCACTGGTATGCCAGTGAATGGAAGATGTTTTCCTAAATAATATAAATTTAATTGAATGTATGAACATACTCACTTTATTATTGCGGGTCAATTTTGCTACAACCAAGACGTTGAATAGTTGCAACAGAAATTGAAAATTTATTATCTTACTTTGTACACAAAAGTATTGCTGTTGATTTAGAACAGTATAGTGAGCAAATGAGATAGTTGAAACACAATTTGAGGAAACATTGGTAGTTTTTAGGGAGGGAGGAAAACATTGTGATAAATTGCTGTATTTGTATAATAAACATTATGACATTGATTTAAGAAGCATGTAGGTAGATTTGTAAAATTCTTATTATTTTCTGATGATAAAAATCCAGCCTTTCTACTCTACAGTTTGGTTCCTAACCTTTCACTCACAGATTGGGAAAACTTGAGAACATCAACCACGTCTCTTGAAATAGTTCAATCAGTGTTTGAGTTCCAAATCAATACCATTTTGAAATTATGTGAAGACAATGAAGTGATCCACTAGCAAATTGCTTCTAAAAATTGAGTTTGAAAATCTCAAATTAAATGGATTCATTAAGAAAAGAAGACTCCTAAATACTCAATAATGTGGAACTGAGGTCCTCAGAGAAATGGTAGTTCCAAGATTGAGACACAGCCAAATGCAAGGTGAGTTCAGGGGCTTTTTTGGTATCTGAAAGTAGGGAAGAGGTTTTAAGAATTTTTAAATTTCAGAGTTTGTTAAATGGGTGCAAGAGCTAAGTTCAATCTTCTAGTGGCCAAATTTGCTTGCAATTTAAGTATAAAAATGATTGTAATGGAGTGCAAAATAAATTTAAAAATATTTAACCCATAATGATATTAAAAGATGGGGAGAAGGGATAGTGAAATTTAAAATTTTTATTTTATTTTATTTTTGGTTACACCTAGCAGTGCTTCGGCTTTTTCCTGGATCTCTGCTCTGGGATCACTCTTAGTGTTGTCAGGGATTGTGCCCACGTGTAAGGCAAGAAGCTTATCCACTGTACTATCACTTCAGTCCCTAACATGTTTCTTTTAAACTCTTTTGTCTTTTTAGTGTTGTTGTTGATGTTGTGGTAGTGATGATTGGGAGTTGTACACACATCTAGCTCTCATTCTCAGACAGTTTTTAAGCTTTTTAGGGTTCACAGGTTGTGGTGCTTGCACCCACAGCTGTGATCCTCACTGAGGTTTGCACTGCTTTATTTGTAGTGCTTTCATATATACTTGCTGAGGGCTGCACCCTTTTGTGGTGCTTACCCATACCTGACCATGGTGTGGCTGGGAGACGTTTGAAGTACCATGCATCATAGACAGCAGAGCTGCCATGACAGTGCCAGGCACATGTGGGGAACTGGTCGCATTAACTCAAAACCATATGCTTATATGGCAGGTGTTCTGAGTGCCATGCACTGCTTCCTGGGACCTGCAATGCTTTCCTTTATAGAAGACTGCCAGCCAAATCTGGTGGAAGAAATAACTGTATTAGAAAATAACCATTTTGGAATCACCAACTGAACAATCAATTTAGGCAAAGATTGCCAAATGGTTGCTAAAATTAGTGAAAGATATTAGGGATCATATCTTTTAATTTCAAATAAAAAAGTAAAAACATGCACTAAAATTATTTGAAATTAAAAGATAGTTTTCTAGTTTACTGGAAAAGTTCATCAAATATCATTTATGCACTTTGAATTAATTCTGGATTAGGTAACAGGGATGTGGGGAAATTTTAATACGATTCCAAATTGACTACTAAACTGCTGCAGACAGCCTTTGGAGAAGTGTCTAGTCACATACTGTATCCATTTCTTTTTCTTTTTTCCCCTAAATTTTATTTTATTAAAGCACCATGAGTTACAAAGTTATTCATAGTTGGATTTTTGATACAAAATGTTCTATTACCTATCCCACCACCAGTGTCAACTTCCTTTCACCAGCCTTCATCTATTTCTTAACTGAGTTTTTAAAATTTGCAATTAAGTTTTATGTTTTTATCTACTTCATAAAATATATGTAAATTAAATTTATATTGTTTAGTCACTTAATATATATAAACTTCTTGTCACTATATGATTTGAAAATATCTTTTCCCATTCACTGGCATACCAGTGATATAACTACTTTTATTAACCAAATTAGAATTTTTTAAATGAAGTACCATTTTGTTATAAAATAATACAATTTTTAGGTGTACAGCATTGAAAATAAGCATATGCTCCCCAATATATAGCCCTTCCCCAGTTTTCTTCCCTTCTGGTAGCCATTCATTGATGTTATAGCCAAAAGTTAGTTTTATTTTTATTAATTCATGTTTATTTGGTAGAACTACTCTACTTATTTTTTATAGCAAATAATTACTATGATGTTAAGTCTTATGGTTTTAATGAACAAAATTACTTTTAGATCTGTCCCTGACTCTAATTCAGAAACTTAAAAATTATTATGTTCACTTAGCCCTTTGTGATATATAATCTGCTCTGTACCTGTTTTTCAAATGTATGTTATAGCATCTTAACCATATCACACTGCTCTTTCAATGAAATCAACAAAAATCACTTCTCATTTTTAAAATGATTCAAACTGACAGCTGATGGCTCAGCTTTTTCTCAATTAAGAGTTTAGTGAAAATATCACAAAATGTGCTAGGCAAAAGACGTTGACGTTTCCAGGGTGAAATAATTGACACTGAAGATGTTCCAGTACAAACCTCTTTTCTTGATATATTTCCTTAGTAGTAGGATGTGAGTTCACAAAATAAAATGAGGGAGTGCTGCTGTGAAGACACGTGTGTGTCTGGTGGCCCAGTGCAGGTTCCTGGCCCTGATTCCACCCAGGCCTCCCCAGGAGAAAAACCAAGAGACAGAGAGATGGGGGACCACAGATTGATGGTGAAAATGACCCACTGAATGCAGAACTGCTAGCCTACTTTATAGAATATCTGAGGGGGATTGAGGTAAGGACATAGGTATGATTGATTATTTACATAGATGAGCACTAGGCTGAGGAAATTCTCTCGGGGAGATTAACTCAAGGAGACCCTCCTTCTTCCAGAGACATATATATTGCTCTGATCTTTCTCTCTAGCTCTATATGGTATCAATACTTGCAGTTGTTTGGATAAACACAGTAAAAGACAAAGATGCCAGCACTTAGTTTTCTGGGTTGAAAGCAAGCGGGCTTTTAACAGTTCTCTGGGCTCTGAGAGCAAGGCTTTTACCGTAAATCCCAGACTGAGTCCTCAGGCAGTTCAGCTTGTCCTTCCCCGTGGGGATCCTGTCTCTTAAGTCATAACAGCTTGTATCAAGACCATGCATTTATGCTTTCTAGACTGTTCCATTTTGATGCCAGGGTAGCTTTGCCACTTTCCCTGGGTCTATCCCAGTCCTACGGCGGGACCTCCCTTTGGGGGTGTTAGGAACTATAGCAACTGAAGCCTGAGTCAATTAATTATGACCAACTAATTATGCCCAGGAGTAGATATATTTCAGAGTCAATCAACTTCCAAATATTAGGAGAATAGCATTAATGGTCTTTCTGTGTTTAACCAAAGAACATTGCTCTATAGTAAAATATAAAAAGGCTATAGGGGAAATAGAAAAGCAGGGACAAATACAAGGCACTTCATATACAAAGCAGAACAAATAAAAAGTTCAGAATTACCAGAAAATTTTGGTTATAAGTAATCAAGACTGACTTGGGCAACTGAGACAATGAGAGGTAAAATACAAAAGATAGTTTAAAGATAAACTTTAACTAAATAAGGGATGCTAGCAAGGTCACTATAAGCTTCTCTGGGAGGAGGAAAAGGGGCAATTCACTGATGAAGCCTAAAACACTTAGGGCTAATATCCAACAGGTAATATCCAACACTAGGATTCATTTATATTTCTAATATTTTGTGGTCAAGCACAACCATGGAAACAGAAATTGCCTGAAAATTAAATATGTATGTATTATATGTATATATACATTATATTTTAGTTTAGTTTCTTCCTCTTCCTGGAGCCAGCAGATATCATTTGACTACACTAGCATGCAACAGGGACAAATGGAGATGTTACTGGCGCCCGCTCGAGCAAATATCGGATCAATGGGATGACAAGTGATACAAGTGATTTTAGTTTAACTTTTTAATTTGGCTACATCCAACTGAGTTCAGGACTCTGTGCTTAGGGATCATTCTTGGTAGTGTTTGGGGGCCATCTTAGTGAATATGGCAATTAGGATTGGCCATGTACAACCCCAATCCCTGTGCTGTTTCTCTGAGCCCATTCGTTTAATTTCTGTTGAAGCAGCATTGGTTTATAAGAATCAAATTTTAATGTTTTAGGGGAGCAATATTACCACACCATGCCCACCACCACAGCCCACTTCACCCTTCTAGCCTATTCTTTGGTCACCTTGATTCTATAGTCAGAACGTAAAGTTTTTATTTTCATGGATGTTGTCTATTCCCTCAGTTTATTTCCTTCTAGAGCACATAAAAATGAGATCCCCTAGTATTTGTCTTACTTGGGAAGACGAGATAACCACAGTACTTGCCTTATAGAGCTTTGGGATGAATAAATGAAGTTTGGCATTTAAAATGTTCAGACCAGTTCCTAGCTCAAAGTAAGAGCTTCTTAAGTGTGAACTACTTTAAAATTGAAGACTGTGCTGATAGGAAGCATTTTTAAAATGCAGGAACAAACTTATAAAACATCTAGCAAACATTTCACCACACATTTATGAGAATGTGCATGTGGGGGAGTATAAAAATTAAAATAAGATCGGGTTTTAACTCACTGTCAAGTTGCTTACTATGTAAACATACAAATATATACATAGATAATGACTACATAAGACATTATTTTTAATACCATAAATGAAGACTTAAGCACTGAATTATGATCAAATGATGATGGTTTTAATTAAAATTAAGATACTGTATTTTTGCATTGTTTTGCATTTTAAACTTATTTTGCCAAACTTTTTAAACCCTTACAATATGTAGAGATGCAAATGTGCTTAGAGAAAATTGACACCTGATGAGTTTTCCAGTTTCAAATTCTTAAGAAGCAGAGTTAGGATACAAATTCAGATTTAATTTTTATTAACTAAATATTGTTTCTTTTATATTTCAAGGTTAAAATTGGATAAATAATAGAAGAGGAGAAAGAACAATCCTTTGAATTTTAAGGAATAGGTCTAGGAAATAATGGAGCTCATTTTTCCAGATTAAGAAGTCAATTTCTTTAATTTGTCAAGGGATGTATCTGCATATTTTTTATACTTTTGTTCTCTGTGACTTTTAACATCAACCAATAAAACATCCCATACTATCTCCTAATAAATTTATATAAAATTCCTAACCCATATTCAAATATGATTGATGATTATGTGATATTATTATGCAGATAATTAGTTAATGCCATTAATTAGTTGATGATATCTTAGTTCAGTTCTACTAATTGGAAAATGAGTTTGAAAATGTTGGTCAAAAATAAATTACACCAGTACTGTCCTACTATTTCAGACTTAGTTAAAGATTTAAGCATTTAAATCATTTTATTTTCTAATTGAGCATTAGCCTAGAATATCCTTAGACAAAACACTGAAAGAATGAAAATACTCACAGTTGTTTCAAGCCAGTATGTAGATGAAGCTGTTTCATAGGAAGTGTGTGTGTTGGGGGGCGGAATTAAAGAGAGAGAAGTGCAGAGGGAAGAGAAATTTTCAGTGTTAGAATTCAAAATCCCTGATACCTCCATTATATAGAAAATTCAGATTGAGTTTCTGGAGAAAAACATAGACCTAAATAATAGTGGCATGAGTTTTACTTAAGCAAAGTTTTACTTTACTAAAGAAAACTTCTGTGTAAATATTACAGAGAATGAATAGTAATTTTTTCTCCCCTATCTTTATCCTATCTGAAAAAAAAAAGAAGAAACAGTAATGTCCTGGGGCTGGAGCAATAGCCCAGTGGTTAGGACTTTTGCCTTGCATGCGGCTGACCTGGGTTGGATCCCCAGCATCCCATATGCTCCCCTGAAGCACCGCCAGAGGTAATTCCTGAGTGCAGAGCCAGGAGTAACCCCTGTGCATTGATGGGTGTGACCCAAAAGGCAAAAAAAAAAAAGTAATGTCCTTTCACAATAAAATGAATAAGTAGATCTAAATTCACTTACTAGATATGAACGGTGTTTGACACTAATAGACACCATACCTAAAAATGACACATTAGTGGAATATAAGCTCTAACCAATGTGGTACAACCTGGAGTCATTTGTCTCTCACAAGAAGAAATTGTAAATTAATTTAGTACTAAACTTTCTTCTCTGAAAAAAATCTTGTTCCACCACTCACCATGAATGTCTCTAACTGCTCTATCCTTTGAGAAGTCTTCTGTCCTACGGTTAGCCCTTCTGGACTCTTATCTCTACAGGATCATGTACTCCTATCTCGAAAGAAATCAACCAGCGAGGATAAGAAAAGTACATCTTTTTAAAGGGGGTGGTGTGAGAGTCATATCTAAGGGTGCTCATGAATGTCTTTGGCCGTGCTCCTCCTGGAGATGCCCAGGGCAGCATCGCATGCAGGATAAAGCACCCTAAAGCCTGTACCATCTCTCCATTTTTCTTAGTCCAACATCTTAACAAGCTCCTAATCCCATCACCTCCCCACAACATTTGTTTTGACTTATATCTCCATTAGATGTATTGAAATAAGATTTATATTGGATATAGTATAAATTTAATCATGCAATGTGATTTGATATATAAATACATTGAGAAATGTGTAGCACTATAAAGTTGTTACTGTACTGGTGAAAACATTAAAGCGTAAGAAGACCTCATGCGGACTTTTTAGTACAATGTGGTATTTCAAATTCTAGTCATTGTGCTGCACCTGCAAGTTATTCATCTTATAACTGATGGATATCAATTTATCTGTGTGTATAAGTCTCTGCTTACTGGTTGATCTGTTTATCTCTCTAATCTCACATATTTACCCATCCATTTCTTGGCAGGTATTTATATTACCTCTGTGTTTTGCTTGTTGTAAATAATGCTGCAATGAACATGGAATGTGGGCATACTTTCAAGACAGTAAATTGTTTATCTTTTGGCCTTAACCCAGAATGAGATTGCTGAGTCCTGCAGTAGTTCTATTTTTAATTTCTTTAAAACACTTCCACAATGTTTTTCATAGTGTTTACACAAATTTTAATTCCCACCAATATTGCATCAGGGATTCTTTTTCTCTGTAATCTCATCAGTACTTACCTTTATGTTATCTCTTTTCCCGTAGGGATGAGGTTTTAGTAATTGTGGTTTTGATTTATATTTCCATAGCAATGATTGATGTCGACCACCTTTTCAGGTGCTATTTGCCAATTTGTATGTCTTCTTTGTATTTTTTTCTTCTTTGTATTTTTGAGTTTTGGTTCACATCCAGCTGTGCTCAGGGCTTACTCCTGACTTAGTACTCAGGGTGTATGTGCTAGAGATTAAGCCTGGTTTGGTGATGTGTAGGGCAAGCACCTCACTCTCTGTACTTTCTCTACAGTTCCTTTGTTTTCAATTCTTTTAGTACTATATTGGACTGGAGTGATAGCACAGCGGGTAGGGTGTTTGCTTTGCATGCGGCTGACCCAGGTTTGATTCCTCCATCCCTCTAGGAGAGCCTGGAAAGCTACTGAGAGTATCGCACCCACACAGCAGAGCCTGGCAAGCTACTTGTGGCACATTTAATATGCCCAAAACAGTAACAAGTCTCACAATGGAGATGTTACTGGTGCCCGCTTGAGCAAATCGCTGAACTATGGGATGACAGTGCTACAGTGCAGTACTTATTGTGGTATCATGATTTACACTAGCATCAATATTGTTTTAGGCATGTGGTGTTACTGCACCACACCCACAGACATTGTACCAACGTCCCTCCACTACTATTCTGTATCTTTTTAGAGAAATGTCAGTTCAAGTTTCCTGCCCTCCACCGTTGTTAATTGAATCACCATGAGATACAGTTGCAAAAATTTCATGATATTGAATTTCAGTCATAAAATGATGGAACACTCATCCCTCCACCAGTGTACTTTTTCCCCTACCAATGTCTCTAGTATCCTCCCAGCACCCCTACACGACCTTACCCCCTGCTTCTATGACAAACAGCTTCCTGCTTATCCCTACCTTTTTTAAATCAAGTTGTTTCTACTTTTTTATTAATCAACCCTTCTCATGTCTATAGTTGGCAAACTTTTTCACACATTCTGTAGCTTGTCTTTTTTTTTTTTTTTTTTTTTTTTCTTTTTGGGTCACACCTGGCGATGCACAGGGGTTACTCCTGGCTCTGCACTCAGGAATTACCCCTGGCGGTGCTCAGGGGACCATATGGGATGCTGGGATTTGAACCCGGGTCGGCCACGTGCAAGGCAAACGCCCTACCCGCTGTGCTGTCTCTCCAGCCCCTGTAGCTTGTCTTAAGTTTGTTTAGGATTTATTTTGCTATGCAGGAGCATTTTAGGTTGCTATGCATCCTCTTGCTGACTCATGCTTTTGTTACTTGTAATTTTTGCTGTAACAATCCTCAAAATTCACTTTTAAAACCAACGTAAGGGACCATTCTCTGTTTCCTTCTTATAAGGATTTTATAGTTTCAGGCTTTGCATTTGAATATTTAATCCATATTATTTTTGTTTGGGGCCACACTCAGACCAGGGCTTACTCCTGGCTCTGTGCTCAGGACACAAGGGGACACTAGGCAACTTGAATTCGGAAATAAAAGAAGGCACTAGAGTGAAATCATGGTGGCCTTTGAAAGCTGCAAAGGGCAAGGAAAAAAAAATACTTTCTATTTTATTTTCAGTTATAAGAGTGTTTTTTTATTTCCCAAACCTTCTTCAATCTAAAGCATAAGAAAAGTGTTTTTCAACTTTTGCTTTCATTATAATCTCCTTCTATTTATACTTTCCATTTTCAGTATTTTATCTTTATTTTTAAATCTTCATTGAGGTACTGTGATTTACGCTACAGTTAATGATGATTTTATGCATGCCTCATTCTGACATCACACTCATTAACAGAGAACCTGCTCCCCCCTCCACCAATGGCACAAAGTCCAGCCCCTTTCGGCCTCCTCCGCTGCAGACTCTTCTGTGACCAACTTTCAGGTTCTTTTGCCTTTGGCTCTTTGTTGCTCCTTTACTGTGTGTCTTTAAAACCCAGATATGAGAGATCATTCTGTTTCTATCCCTTTCTTTCTGACTCCCCTGATCATGATACCCTTTAATTGCAGTCATGTTGCTGTGAATTGTGTGATGCTTGCTCTTTTCTATAACTGCATCAAATTTCATAGTGAATGCTCTGAGTTCATAGTACTCAATGAACAATGAATCTGATCCACTCACAACTTCCCCTGATCCATCCATCCATGGTTGGACATTAGGTTCGTTTTCATATCTTGGCTTTTCTTCTAAATGCTGCAATGAACATGCTTATATTCTTTTGAATCAGTATTTTTGTGTTTTTCCAGAAAGTGGTATTACAGAGTCATGTGAGACTTCTATTATTACAATTTTATTTCTTTTAGCACTATGAGATACACAGCTAAAATTGTTCGTGACTGAGTTTCAGTCATACAGTGTTCCAATACTTATCCCTTCACTCGTGTACATCTCCCACCACCAGTGTCCCCAAGTTTCCCTCCTGCCACCTCCCAGCCTGCCTCTATGGCAGAGACTTTTCTTCTCTCTTTTTGATTTTTCCTTTTTTCCCCATTCTTGCCTTTTTCAGAGAACTCCATAATGCTTTCTATAGATTTGAACCAGAAAACATTCCCATCAAAAGTTAATGAGGGTTGGGGCTGGAGCGATAGCACAGCGGGTAGGGTGTTTGCCTTGCACGTGGCTGACCCGGGTTCTATTCTCAGCATCCCATATGGTCCCTTGAGCACTGCCAGGGGTGATTTCTGAGTGCAGAGCCAGGAGTAACCCCTGTTCATTGCCAGGTGTGACCCCCAAAAGAAAAAAAAGTTAGCAAGGGTTTCTTTCTCCCAATAACAGCTGTTGTTGACACTAGCTGTTTCCAGACAGACTGGTGTGCATTTTTCATGATTTTTAAAGTTTTGGTTTGAGTTTTTTAATGTTCCAAAGTTTTTTTAATTTTATGGAGTCCTTCTTGTTCGTTTGTTTGTTTGTTTGTTTGTTTCTGTTGTCTTTGCCTCTGTGATGATCTCATGGAAGACATCTCTGAGATTTAATTTCTGGAGAGTTCTGTCTAGGGTTGTTTCAATATATCTTATGGATCTTGGTCTAATTTAGACTTCTGACTTTCAAAACTATAAAAATTGTATTTTGTAACCTAGTAACTTTATGGTGATTTGTTACAAGAGCACGGGTATCAGATGATTCATTCATATATTTGAAAATTTCCAGATTATCAACTAAAAAAACCTCTTAGAGATAGCATAGCCACTTTAAAAATGTTTTTTTAATTTTATTGAATCACCGTGAGATAGTTACAAGCTTTCATGTTTGGGTTAAATCTCACAATGATCAAACACCCATCCCTCCACCAGTGCACATTCCCCACCACCAATATACCGGGTATACCCCCCCTTTTCCACTCTCCCCCTGCCTCCATGGCAGACAATAATTTCCATAATCTCTCTCTATTTTGGGGAATCATAGCTTGCAATACAGACACTGTAAGGTCATCATGTTTGGTCCATTATCTACTTTCGGCATGCATCTCCCATCCCAACTGGTTCCTCTAGCCATCATTTTCTTAGTGATCCCTTCTCTATTCCATCTGCCTTCTCCCCTCCACTCATGAAGCAGTCTTCCAGCTATGGGGCAATTCCCCTGGCCCTTGTATCTACTGTCCTTGGGTGTCAGCCTCATGTGATGCCACCCTACACTCCACAAATGAGTGCAGTCCCTCTATGTCTGTTCCTCTCTTTCTGACTCATTTCACTTAGCATGATACTCTTCATGTTTATCCATTTATAAGCAAATTTCATGACTTCATCTCTCCTAACAACTGCATAGTATTCCATTGTGTAGATGTACCAAAGTTTCTTTAACCAGTCATCTGTTTTAGAGCACTCGGGTTGTTTTCATATTTTCATAGCCACTATTTCTATTTATTAGACAATGTGTAAAAATTCTCAATTGATCCTCTATTAGTATAGAGATTGCCAACTAGAAAATATAATGAAAGAACAGATCCTGTTTATTATATCCATCATCATCATCATCATCATCATCATCATCCCGTTTATCATTGAATTTCTCGAGCGGTCTCAGTAATGTCTCCATTCGTCCTAGCCCTGAGATTTTAGAAGCCTCTCTTTATTCGTCCTTCCCAATGATGCCGCATTGGAGGCTTTTTCAGGGTCAGGGGAATGAGACCCAGCATTGTTACTGGTTTTGGCATATGGATACACCATGGGGAGTTTGTGAGACTCTCCCATGGGGGCAGGAAACTCTTGGTAGCTTTCCAGGTTCTCCTAGAAGGAGAAGTAGGCTATAAGATGTCCAGGAGCTTGGTTTTAAGTCTCTAGATATTGGCCATTGGTGGGATTACACGGCGCCAGGGGCAGTCTCTGGGTGTGACCGCCTAGCTACTGGAAAATGGGAAATCTCGGCACAAGAGGCCCAGTCCTGATCCAAGCAGGCTTGGAGGTCTCAGCTCCAGGTCCCACACACCTGGGTTCCTCTGCCCGTACCTCATCCGAATGTGTGGAGAGGGGCCTTGAGCATGGCTGTGGCTAGGCTCTGGAAGTCTTTGGCTGCGGGAGCTCTGCTCGGGGCAGGAAGGGAAGCTGGAGCCCACCCCTTCCAAGGGTCCCCGGGGAGACAGCCAGGCGTGTGGGCAAGAGAATCTCTTATATCCATAGAAAAAATTAATTTATTTGAAATAAATGTGAGTTAGACTGGATAGAGTACTCAATATTGGCTGCATATTATGGTCACCTGAGACAATTACAATATCTAATTAATGCTATACCTCAGACAATTTAAATCAAAATATATGAAGAGCACCCACAATAGCACACTCTTAATATGCCCCATGGGTTTCAGTGAGTGGCTGAATTTGGGAAACATTGGAACAATGTATATGGGTAGGGATAAGGAAAGTATTAAGTTATAGTCACTTGAAATAGCATAATCAAGCCTACAATTGGAATATTGACTACCTGCTCTGAGATGCTGATCAGAGCAATAAAAAGAGATTAATTCAATAGGCTGAAAAGAACTGGCACAAAATGTAAAAATAAAAAAAACAAAATGAAAACACCCAAATTCATTGATTATTCAAAAGTTTCATAATGGACAAAATTTGAGGTCACTGATGGATTTTGACGTTTGAAAAGGGAATAGATAGATATATTTTAAAAAGAAGAGAGATTGTAGAAATTAATAATGAAGAAGTCATTTTGCCCCCCACATGGTGATTGTGGGCAATGGGGTCACTGGACAGTGTCAGAGAGAATTGAGCACTGGAGGGGAGGGTGTGGTTCTGGAATGCTTTATGGATGAAATCCTACCATTAGCGGTTTTGTAACCTACCATGCCTAAATTTTTAAAAAATGTATGAAGAGTCTGATATGATGGTCTATTACAAAGAAATGCTCCAACTCTCTCTTGGCAAAGAAGCTTCTGTTCAAAAACAAACATTAGAGTGAAAACATGAAATAAGATTAGATAAAACCAATGGATTTGTTACTAGTAAACCTACATGGCAATGATCTTTAAACCAAATCAAGTGATAGCAAACAAGAATTTATTATTATTATTATTATTATTATTATTTTAATAGTGAATCACCTTGAGGTACAGTTACATGCTTACAGACTTTTGTGTTTGTGTTTCAGTCATGCAGTGATCATGTACCCATCCCTCCACCAGTGCCCATTCTCCACCATCAATGATCCCAGTATCCCTCCCACCCCCCACCCCACCCTGCCTCTGTGGCAGGGCATTTCCTTTTCTTCTCTCTTTCCTTTTGTGTGTGGTGGTTTGCAATAGAGGCATTGAGTAGCCATTGTGTTTGATCTATAGTCTACATTCAGCATGCATCTCCCAACCCAAGCAGGTCCTCCAAACACCCTTTACTTGGTGTTCCCTTCTCTATCTGAGCTGTCTTTTTCCCCAGCCTATGAGGTGAAGCCATGGGGAAAACCTCCTGGTCCTTATTTCTACTATTCCTGGGTGTTAGTTTCCTATTCTGTTACTTTATATTCCATAGATAAGTACAATCTTTCTATGTCTATCCCTCTCTTTCTGACTCATTTCACTTAACATGATACTTTCCATGTTGATCCACTTATATCCAAATTTCATGAATTCATCTTTTCTAATAGCTGCATAGTATTCCATTGTGTAGATGTACCAAAGTTTCTTTAACCAGTCATCTGTTCTTGGGCCCTCTAGTTTTTTCCAGATTTGGGCTATTGTCAACAGTGCAGCAATGAACATACAAATACAGATGTCATTTCTACTATATTTTTTTGCTCCTCCAGGATATATTACAGAAGTGGTATTTTTGGGTCAAATGGGAGCTCAATTTCTAATTTTTTGAGAATCACCCATACTGTTTTCCAGAAGGGCCGAACCAATTGGCATTCGCACCAGCAGTGAAGGAGAGTCCTTTTCTCCCCACATCCATGCCAATACCGGTTGCTTTTGTTCTTTTGGATGTGTGCCAGTCTCTGTGGTGTGAGATATCTCATTGTTGTTTTGATCTGCATCTCCTTGATGATTAGTGACAAAGAGCATTTTTTCATGTGCCTTTTGGTCAAAGAATGCACTTTTAAATTGTTCTGGGACCACAACCGGCTGTGCTCAAGGATGACTTCTGGTTCTGTACTCAGTAATTACTCCTGGCTGTGCTTAAGAGAACCACGTGCAATGCCAGGGATTGAATCTGGGTCATTCAGTTGCAAGGAAAATGCCCTACTCCCTGTACTATAGCTCCGGCCCCAAGAATGTATTGTAGGTCCAAATTTTAATGATCTAGAAATGCTGAAGTAAGTCAACTTAATCTCTGTTCAGAGAAAGATGCTTATTCATAATGAACTGCTTTAATTCAATAAATATGTGTTGAGTGTAAGGTATTGCACTTAGTGCTAGGAAAGATTCAAAATTGTAAAAGCATACTTCACTTTTATCATATAGTGTTTATATTTTGGAACACAATGTTTCAATTGTGTTGATGGATATTTTGGTGGCTTTGTAGGTCACCAGACACCGTGGGTAAATCTAAGTGGAAAGTGCTGATATGTGTCATAAGCTGAACACAATCAGAATTCTGAGTGCCATAGGTTGCATCCTAAAACTTCCCCCAAGCAGGCAGTATTTATTTTCTTTGATCAGATTTTCACAATGCACTTTAAATATTCCTGAAGATGCTCTCTGTGGGTGTGTCTAACAAATCTATACTCCTGATAGATACACTTCAAGTCTAGAAAGAGTATGTGACTCGACTATGGTAAAATAGCATTCAGGGAGACAAATATATTTATTTTTATACGTGTTAAGTGACTCTTGACAGAGAAATAGTACAGCAGATAAGGTGCTTGCCTTGTCTGTGCCCTGCACAGGTTCAATCCCTGGCACCTCTTATGGCACCTCTGAGCCCTTTTAGGAGTGACCTTTGAGTGCAGAACCAGGAGTAACCCCTGAACACCGCTGAGTGTGGCCCAAACACCAAAATAAAACAAAATGATTCTTGTAATGGTTCTTTTAAACTTGGTACTATGTAAAGAAAGGCATAATATTCTGACTCCAAAATCAATAATGGCTCAATTAAAAAAAAAAAAGTCTTATTTTTAAAATACTCTTGAGCTAGACTAAGAAAAGTGTGGAAGATGGCCTCCAGGTGATGATTTGGACCCAGACTCTGTCCAAACTGAGACTCGTCTGACAGGTCCCACAGTGAAGTTGTCCTCTGTTTTCTGCTGGTGGAAGGGAAAATGGGTTGGTAAGGAGGCACGCTATAGTCCAAAATCCTTGTCTAGATAATGGTTTAACTAGTTGCATTTTTTTAATGTTTTGCTTTTCTTTCTTTTTTGGAGGGGCCTCCTAAACAGTCACCACTGGGGCTATTCAACCTACCTGTGTAGACCAGAGCGCTCCTTGCTCCAGTCCTGTGATGCTTTATGTGCAGAATTGAATATACCCTGAGGTGCTGGGCACAGCATGTGATGCTAGAAGCCAGATTCAGGAGCTCCTGCCTGCTGGCATGAGCTTGGAGCCCTTTGTATCGTCTCCTGTCCCCAGTAAATCATTTCAGGACACATTATTTTTCCCGTATGTGAATTACTCAAGTGGCCACACCCTTACGCAAAGTGGGCTGTTGTGAGAAAATAGACTTTGTGAACGAAGAGGAATCTTGTTAAGACGTTTCATAGGCTTTTTTAAAAATCACTGATTTCACTCAATATTTTAATTGTGATTCTGAATTGACATATCTGTAAGCTAGTAGCTGAGAAAAATTACTGCTTGATCACTGAGTTCTTTTGATACTTTTTAAGTTTCATTTTGCAAATACGCTCTAACTTGCATTTTTAGTGGTACTTCCAACCTAGTAGCTAATGTACTGCTAGCATACTTTCTTGCTGCCTGTTTGAATACAGTGTGCAAACATAGTAACATAAGCTATGCGGGTGTCATCACTACTGCAAAGACTTGTGAGGTTCTCACCTTTTCTCCGGCTTGTCTATGTTTTTTTCATACAACAGAGATTTTTGTTGGAGAATTTTTATTTAAGTAGTTTCATTTGCAGTAAATAAGAAGGTGTTTCTGTCTCCAGATTTATTCTGGACAGGAAAGAACCAGCAGGGATTTTCTATAGCTAGTAGAATGCAGGTCTAAGGGACAAGTGGCTTAGACCAAAGCTTTTACTTTGAGTAAGCAGCCCTGCCTGTGTTTCCGTGGCCCGGGGTGCTTGGCTCTGCAGTTCCGCATTATGCCATGATAGATACCAATTTTAATAAGGAAGAAGGGAGACAAAAAGTGCTACTATGCAAATATCTGCAGCTATCTAGTGAAATTGAGCTGATTAAATTTCTGATTATGCAGGAGATTTAAACAGAAGTAAGTAAGAAAGAAGCAAGAATTTATTTCCCAAAGCAGGTATGATCACAGACATAACCTCCAGGTAGAATATATACCCCGGATTCTCTCTTCAAGCAAGAATAGGAACCTCCAGGGGGTTTCCCCCTGCATGCCAGTAAGTGCAATTAAGGTGATGGCTCTCTTTGTGGGGGGCGGGTGAAACATTCATTATTATTATCCTTTTTAATTGTATCCAGTTTGATGCATTTAACAGAATGCACAAGAAAAGAAAACTGTGATCAAAAGTAATTTAGGTTCCAGAAAGGTAGTATAGGAGTTAAGGCACTTTCCTTGTATGTAACTGTAGCAGCTGGGACCCAGGCTGGGTTCTGTAGTCCCACATCTGGCTTCTGAGCACAGCTGAACAGCTGGAGGTCTTATGACTCCTGAGGAAAAAGCCACGAATAGTTCCTAAGCACAACTAGATGTGACCCACCTCACCCCCACCCCCCCAAAGATAAAAATAATTTGGTATTTCAGTTTAAACTTCCTAAGATTTTTTTTCTCAAGGAAGTCTGAACTATAATGTCTTTTTTTTTCCCCAAACAGCGAATGTGAGTGGAAAGGCTAGACAGTAAAATACTTCGTCTTTTCCCTGCTACTTACTAGGTTCTTTATCCATAAAATGAAAATATGTATATGGAGAAGGTTAATGGAGGAGGAGTATAGTAATTAGAAGCAGCAATACTGGCTTCGCAGTTTAAAGTAATTATGTTTTGATTACTCTTCATTTTGAAAAAGTCTTTTTTTATTATGCCTGAGCATTCTGCACTTCATTGTGCTTTAAAGCGTCTGTATGCCGGTCATCAACTTACCGCTTCTTGGTTTCAAACACACCTTTTACTGTCCTTAGAACACTGGTTTGTAAACGGTTCTCTCGCCAGTGGCAGCAATGCTAGCCCTTGTCAGTAGAGGGCGCCGGAGCACCGCTACAAGAGGAAGGGGCCTTCTGGATTCTGTTGCTTTTCTTTTGACTCCGCCTTGGCTATTCTAAAATAATGGGTGCTTTGGAATCCCTGTGAAACCCATTTCCACCACCATGTGACGGGAGTTTCTCAGGTCGGTACCCTGCAAGCACTTCCTACTTTCTATCATGGATACATGGCACCTCAACAAACTTATCTGTCCAATAACCCCGGATACTCCATAGTGACCCAGTCTCAGAAGGAAAATTGGATTTCCAAGTTTTTTCCTTACTTGAATAATCTTTCCTGACTCTAGAAATAGGGTGTGTTTCCGACCTTTGATATCCATGCAGTTTTTAGAGTTCACCTAATTCCTTTAAAAAGCAAAACCCAGTTCAGCATGTATGAGGCCCTGGGTTCAAACCCCAGCACTGGAATAGAGAGATTGTACTGAAATTAAGGTACTTAATAGAGACTGCGGTTAGAACCCTGCCAGTAGAAGCCTTGAGGATTGGGATCGCTGGGTGTGCCTCGCCACAAACAACCAACCAAATAGATCTCAGCACCTCATGGTCCCCATTGCAACCCAAACCAGCAGTAACTTCCAAGTTTAGCCTAGTGTGGTCCAAAAACCAAACAAGAAGCTAATATCCCTAATCCACCTTCATTAAGAAAAAGTTTACACGTGCGTGTGTGTGTGTGTGTGCGCACACACACACACACACACACACACACACGAATTGTCTTGGAATTCTCTTTCTTAAGTAGACCTGGCAGATACAGATCTACTGCAGAGTGCTTCTAGATATTTCCTTTGTGACACTGATTATCTCAGAGGGATTCCAGGCTGTTCTTAGACTGTTTGAAAAAGGATAATCAATTATAAATTATATAAAACGGTAGAGAATATGTACGCAGGATATTATTAAAGATGCTACTTCTTTAAAAGGAGAATATACCTCCTTAATTTCTCTAGTTTCCCCCCATCTGTGTTGGTTAAACTGGTAGATATTCCCAAGAACCACAAATGCAGTGTTCTGTTGTCATTCTTCATCTTGATGACAGCTAGGTGGCCCAAGACATGTAACTTGTCATCAAGACTGAGCATTACAACAAAGAGAATGTAATATCTGGAATATATATTGGAGTGGTTTTGCTACATTCTGTCACTTCAGGATATTGCAAACAAAAGCAGTCAAATGCTCAAATACCAAAGAATGAATTTATTAAGATATATAGATGGCATTTATGAGGAAAGTAGAAAACAAATAATATGCTCTTTCTGCATTTTAAAATCCCTGCATATCATTAGTAATTTTACAGGCTTCAATCTGTAACAAATATTATCTACAGCAGTGTCTGAGAGCCAGAAATTTCAGTGGATGTTTTTGATTTAGAACATCTTACGAGGTTTCAGTAAAGATATTGACTAGAGTATAGTTTTTTCAAGGCTTGACCTGGGATAAGGGAAAAGCTCTCCAGATGATTCTTGTGCTTGGCTGGGAAGTGTTGATGGCCATGGAAGAGGACATGGTTCCTCCAGAGCTAGACCTCCTTTTGGGAGCTGCTGGAATGGATTCACTACAGACAGCTTCCTGCAGGTGTACAGGAATTCAAGAGAGCAAGTTGTATACAGTCACTTCTGCTATATTGCAATCTCTCAACAACTCTGATAGCATATAGTACATCATATCAGGTCATTTCTACTCTGCAGTGTAGATCACCAAGGACCTTTTTGGAAGCTGACTAACACAGCACTTAAACAAGAGAGAGATGGACAAATGAAGAAAAAATATATACTATCTTTCTAAATGGGAAGACCAGTACTCTTAAAATGTCAACTCTTGGATTGGAGGAATGGCTCAAATTGGCTGAGCCTTGCATGTGGAGACCTGGGTTTATCCCTGAGTAAGCCCAGATGACCAAGCAGGGAGTAACCCTGTACACTCTTTGGAGTGACCCCCTCCAAAAATCAGCTCTTTCTATCCATATGTAAATTCGATGCTATTCTAATCAAGTTAGTAAGTTACTTTCTGGTCATTGATTTGGACAAATTGGTTGTCTACTTTTGTATGAAATACTAAATGCATTTAGCTATATAAGATGGTTTTCAAAATTTTTAGAGAAGAGAAATTAGTGAGCACTTTCTCTTTTAAGTTGTTTTGTTCTGTAGTTATGGAAATTAAAACAATGCAATAGTGCTGGATCAGGGATGATTTTATAATCTGTTGGAAAGTAATAGTTGTAATAAAGAATCTAACCTTTTCTGATATTCCCTGGATGACTCTTCAAGTCTAGCTCTACTATTTACTTGAGTTTGAGCTTGGGTAATTTATTTAAAATTTCTTTTTATTTTATTTTATTTTTTTGCCACACTGGAAGTCCTCAGACCTTACCCCTGGCTCTGTGCTCAGCAATACTCTTGCTGGTTCTCGGGGGAATATATGGAGTGCCAGGGGGTGGCCTTGTGCAAGACAAATACCCTACTTGCTGTACTATGTTTCTGGCCCCACTTTGGAAAACATATTAACCTTCATAGACAGCAGTTTTCTGGTCTACATAATGAAAACAATAGTGACGGAAATTTATTGGCTTTTGAGAATGAACTATTTTAATATAATTTATTTTCAAAAAACTTGTCATTAAGCTAAACGTTAGCTTCATAGGGGCCAGTCTCAGCTGAACTTGAATGGTCCAGGGCCACTCCTTGTGATACAGGCAGGCCTGATGGTTCAGTGCTCAGGATCCAGAGGTTCTCCCTGTAGGGCTACTCCCTGTGGCGCTCAATGGGTCATGCACTACCGGGAGCTGAATGTAGGGCCTCCACTTGCTAGTCATCTACTCTACCACCTGAGTTATCCCCCTGACTCTTTGCTTAACTTTTTCATGTTGAGTATCTGTCACATAGTTAGCATTTAACTAAATTTGTTAAATGCATTTATGAAAATTTAATGAAAAATAAATGAGACATTTTAGATCAGTGAGGAAAGAATTATTTAACAAAATCTTAGTTTTATTGAATATTGAAAAATGCTTGTTTCACATTTCACTTCCATATACAAAAGCAAGTTTTCATATGCAATATTAACAATAAAACAAAACAGCAATAGAAGAGGACAGGTAAATATTTTCATTCCTATAATTCCCATAAATAATATATGTGTATGAAATATTTATGAAATTAAATGTATGAAAGTGAAACATATATATATGTGTCAGCAATGTGTTAGAGAGACTGGAAAAGCTCTTCTCAGTCCTGTACTTTTACTTGAGAATGCAGGAAGCCTGCATTTATCTGCTTCCTTTATATTTGGGTAGGATCCTGAGGATCCTAGGATTATGTCTGGTGTACAGGATCTGGGAGAAAGTGACTGTGTCATAGACTGTATTGAGGGTCTGATCATAGATTAAATTCCTTACTTGTTCATTCCCCTGTACATATATCTGCAAAACTACATGAGGAATTGATTCAAGCAGAGCCATCCAAGAGTACTGTGACATGCTCAAATGTAAGCTTTTGTGATGGACACCTGATACTATTTGGGGGTTGTTTGGAATAATAAGTAGAATCACATGACCTCACAGATTAGTAGGAAGTTAAAACATACAATAATCAAAAGGGAGTGTCTAGGAAGAAATGTCATCAACATTGAAGGTCTTGGTTCATCACTTATAAGATGGTTAAGAGGCAGTAGTGTAATATAGCGAATACTAGATTAAGTGAAAATTGAGCATATAAAGTCAAGGGCTAGTTGTAATTTCAGTGGACAAAGACCCCAAATCAGAAACTATCAATAAGACTGCAAGAACTTTATAATACTTTTAATAACCTGTATGTCACAGGCATTATAGCAAGGTTATAAAAATAATTGACAAACTGGTGAAAATAGGTACATAATGTGAAAATAGGGTTATTAGCCCTCGTAAATAAAAGGGCTTATAAGCAATTAAGAAAAAATGATTAATTTCCTCGCAGAAAAAGTTGCTAAAAACCAAATATTTCGTAAGTACTTACAGAAGGACTATTAGTCAAAAAAAGGGATAAATTTTTATACTCATTTATTGCCAACGAGGCAAATTAAAACAATAATAAAATTTAATGTTTTAAAACTAAAGATTAAAATGAGTAATGCTCAGTTTTGACATGGATATTAGAAATTAAGCACATTATGAATATTAGAAATTAAGTTCCATATATCTAGGGGAATGGGTTACAACTATCTAATAGTTTTGAAGGGTAATTTGTGCTTATTCTTTGGTCTAGCAATTTTACATCTATCACTTTCATATTTAATTTAAAGAATAAAGTGTATATAGGATTGTTTACAACAGCAAAAACTGAAAACATATTCATCAGGTAGTAAAATAAGTTATAGAGAAGATTGACGATTGATTATTCAGATATCAAAATGATATGTCTGACTTGTAGAAATAGTTCCACAGTGCTACTGCAATATAAAACAATGATATAGGGGCTGGAGCGATAGCACAGCAGGTAGGGCATTTGCCTTGCACACGGCCGACCCGGGTTCTAATCCCAGCATCCAATATGGTCCCCTGAGCACCGCCAGGAGTAATTCCTGAGTGTAGAACCAGGAGTAAGCCCTGTGCATCGCCAGGTGTGACCCAAAAAGCAAAAAAAAAAAATTATATATTTGAACTTACTCCCTGTTTGTGAAAGAAACATAGTTCCTAAAAAGTCTGGACTCTTCAATGGAGAAATAACCATAAAGTTTTTCCTGTTATGTTGATGAGGTGACAGATCCCCCACAAAAGTTTGGCCTTCTTGTCAAGAGAAGCAACTGAGTGATGAAAACTTGCAACTTTTAATTCTTCCTCATCTACTTGTGGGAGGAGGAGAGGACCTGTTTGGTGAATCAGTCACCAACAATCAATGATTAATACACACACATATAGGTCTATATTACATATCTATCTATCTATCTACCACTAGATGAACCCCAGAAGACAGAGTTCAGGAAGCTTCTGGATTTGTACATGAATAATAGCATGGAGTGTCATGAAGGGTGGGCCTTCTGCAAAGAGCATGGAAGCTCTGTGCCCTTTCTTTTGATATATGTCTAAATTAAAGGGCCAGTTTTGTGGGACTGAGTCTTTAGCCTCTGTAGAATCTGATGCTGTCTCTGGGTAGATAGTTTCAGAATTCAGCTAAGCTATAGGACACCCAGCGATTGTCACTTGTGTGTGTGTGTGTGTGTGTGTGTGGTGGTGATGGGAGAGCCACAAACAAGAAGTACTCTAAATATCATGATATATTGTTTAGAGGTTTGGTATGAGTAATAAGTAGTATATAAGACACTTGAGAAATTAAGGAATATTATTAAAACAACATATCATTAATATAATTACTTATATTTATATTTAACTTTGTAATTAATATAATTGTTTTTATATATTCGTTTCAGATCTTAGCTTCCCTTTTGTTACAGTCATTTTTTTTGCTAATGTTTTAGGGAGAGAATTTTTTTTTTTAGGGAAGGGCGTCTTGTTTTCACTCCTTAAATAAACATGTAATTATCCACTGTTAATTTGTTTCATGGCTACTTCTGTCCAACCTATTTTGAGGTTTCATTCCCGTTTGAGTATCACTGTTTCTCTAATAGGATACTGCTACCATTACATGCTTGATTCAGAGTAGAGTTAATATAAAAAGAAAATAAGTTCACATCTGTGTGTATTTTGTGTGATAAATAGAACAAGAAAAGCAGTGTTTTCTTGTTGATCAACTGTCTGAAATGTCTTTCCAATGGAAGAACGAAGCAAGAGATACAATGCTTCCCAGGAGAGATGGAGTCAGCTCAGTCTTTACCCATAGTCTCTTCAGCATTGCTTTTTCTGTAAAAATCTTTCACTCTGAGTGAGAACATCATTATTAGAGGGCAGCAAAACACAGTTTGACAGACTTGGAATAGCTGTCAAAGTAAACCCTGCCAGATTCATAGTACACATGAAATAGAGTAATTTGTTGGAAATCTTATTATTATTCCAGGAGCATGTATATTAGGAAAAGGAAGATGAGGTGCTGCTTAATGTTCCTTGTAGCTGAGTATCTCTCTCCCCTTGATTCTAACTCATGGCCATAAGAACAATATTGACTTCCAATTGGAATGGACAGCAGGGTGTTATTAATGGGGAAAAAGAAGTAAAATCTTTTTTTGTCTAAGTATTTCCTTGCCTACCATACAAACATGTTGAAAAAATAGCAGATGCTCTTATAAAATTGAACCAACTCCAAGTTTTGACTTTGGAGTTAGGTTTGATGCAACTTAGTGGTTAGGTATGTACAGTCTACTTAGGGTACATTGATGGAAAGGGAAATTACACAATAGAGGATGCTGTTGGGTAATGCTTTTCAATCACTGGAGCTGTTTTATGATAAATATTGTATTCAGCAGTATGTATTATGCATGCTTTTCTGAAGATGTCTGCAAACTAATCTCTGACAAGTACAGATGACAGGAAATACTTAATGCAGGGCACTGGCAGCATATAGACAGGCTGAAATTCAGTGCAGGCTGAAGCTCTCTTACAGATGGAGATGAAGGGATTCACAAATGGAATAACAATAGTCTACAGTGCCAAGTGCATTTTCATTATTCAGAGACCTCTAAATGCTTCCCAAAGCTTGTCCTGTTCTTAAGTGTTTAAATTAGTGAAATGGAGTTGATAGAGGTTAAGTAATCTTCTACAGACTTCATCAAATATGCTATAGGTGAGGGCCCTAGTAGATGTATAAAAAAATTCTCTAGTAGGCTCATGGTAATTTTTTATAATGCCCTACTCCACATCAAGTAAGATAACAGGTACTTAGTGCAGTTTATAAATGACAAGATGTTTGTAGCTGTGAATTTGAACAATGCCATGTAATATTATAGATTAGATGTAATATCAAGAATATAAATGTATTTACTGAAAAATTTGGGGAAGGAAGAGATTTATTATTAGCTCAGATATTAGAGGCCTAAAAGTTTATCAACTCCAGTTACACAGTCAAAGGAAAGTCAATGTTTGAGCAGGAAAGATTTAGGGAAAAATACCATCACACATGAAGGAACTGGCAGAGGAACCCAGGTGTGCGGGACCCAGAGCTGAGATCTCCATGCCTGCTCTGATCGGGATTGGGCCTCTTCCACCTGGATCCCTCATTTTCCAGTAGCTAGGCAGTCACACCCAGAAACTGCCCCCGGGGCTATGGAATCCCATCAAAGGCCAACATCCAGAGACTATAAAACCAAGCTCCCAGAATCTTATAGCCTAGTTATTATAGCCTAGTTCTCCCTCTCAGAGAACCTGGCAAGCTACTCAGAGTTTCCTGCCCACACGGGAGAACCTGGCAAGCTCCCCATGGTATATTCATATGCCTAAAACAGTAACAATGATGGGTCTCATTTCCCTGATCCTGAAGAGCCTCTAATGTGGCACTGTTGGGAAGGATGAGTAAAGAGAGGCTGCTAAAATCTAAGGGCTGGGATGAATGGAGACATTACTGGACCTGCCTGAGCAGATTGATGATCAACGGGATGACAGTGATACAGTGATACCCTTTGAAAATTACTGAAAAACAAAACCAATCAAACAAAAAGCAGGTATAATTAATTTAGAAGGCAAAAAGAGAGGTGAGGATTATCTCCTTTTAACTTTCCTCCCTTTTACAAAGTGTAAGTCTCACAAGTAGTTGTGATAAAATAACTTGGCTAATGCAATCCATACTTATTGCCGAACTAGGAGAAGAAATCAATTTTGGTTCTCTCTTTCTGCTTTTTGAACTTTTATAGGTGTTAAGGAGACTAGATTGTTTTTAAGCCAGTTCTTTCTTGGTACTAAAGGAAGGAGATACAAAAGCAATTATTCCTTTGAGTATTTTTCTACCTTACTCTCCTAGCTCTTCTGATATTCCAATGGCACCAGGATTGGGAATTTCCTTATTGCCCCGGAGGTTTCTGAAGTCCTGTTAATTTGCCTGCCCATTTTTGTCTATCATTCTGTTGTCTTGTTTATCATTCTGATTTTATTGCTTGTTCTCAGTTCATTGATTCTGCCTTTTCACTTATATACCATTTATTCTACTTACTGTTTTTTAAATTATGTTATTAAGTTTTATAACTTCCATTTAGCTCATATTATAACTTTTATTGCAATTTCTTTCTTTTGATTCAAGAAAATTTGTAATAAATTTTTATTACTTAGTTTTTTGTTTTGTGGCTACACTGGCAGTGCTCAGGGCTTTTTCCTGGCTCTGTGCTCAGGTATCATTCCTGTTGGGACTTAGAGGACCATGTGGGGTGCTGGAGATGTATCCTGGCTTTGCCACATACCAGCCAAATTATCTACCTGATTGACTGTTGCTTTGAACCATGAATTTGATTTTTAAAGTTTTACTATATGATTGCATGCATCCTTGTGTGAATACCCTCCTACTTCTCTTTGCCCTAACACCTCATAATAGTTCTCTTCCTTGTCTAACAGAATACTTATCTATTAAATTCCAAATCCACTTAATGGAATATAAACTGAATTATTTTAAATGGGTAAAGAAAAAGTAGCACTATAGCACTGTTGTCCTATTGTTCATTGATTTGCTCGAGCAGGCACCAGTAACATCTCCATTGGGAGACTTGTTGTTACTGTTTTTGGCATATCGAATATGCCATGGGTAGCTTGCCAGGCTCAGCTGTGCAGGTGGGATACTCTTGGTAGCTTTCCGGGCTCTCCAAGAGGGACAGAGGAATAGAACCCGGGTTGTCTGTGTGCAAGGCAGACACCCTACCTGCTGTGCTATCACTCCAGTCCTAAAGAAAAAGTAAAATTGAAAAGGAGAATACTATTATTTCTATGTAATCTGAATATTAATTTTAGAATTTAGATTGTTAAATATTACTAGGGATTTGGATTGTCAAAATGTTGCTAAAAATCAAATATACTTTTAAAAGTATATATACTTGTTAAAGTTTTAAAAATTCTAGTTTAATGATGGAAAAGTTAAATCTTTTCCCCTCCCTCTGAGGTCTTTAAAAACATTAAAGATTTCTTTTTCAGGACTTTTTATTTCAGGAAGGAAATTTGGTTAAAGTTACATCAATTTGGTTTCTGCTGAGTTTTGAAAATAAGGTCCACTGATAAATTAAGACATTTCAACTAATAAAAAGCATGAATACATAAATATTTGATTTTTCTTTAATATTATTATTCTACTGTTAAAACTATTACTCTATTTTACTCTAAGATATCTTAAATATTTTTATCTTTTAAAAACATCATGATTTTCAAAGTTATGCTTGGTTGGGTTTTAAACATACTATGTTTCAGCACCAGTCTCACCCCAGCGTCTTCTTCACTTCATCAGGGTTATCAAGCTCTCTCTTTCCTCCTTCCATACCTGACACCTTGACAGGCGCATTTTTTAAATTTGATTGTTGAAGTTTGGATATCTTATTTTCAGTGTTATTGGCTCTGTGGTTTGGATATGCTGCAATATCACTCTTTTATACTGCTCCTGTTGTATAAGAACAGCCTTCTTGGGGCTGGAGAGATAGCACAGCAGGTAGGGCGTTTGCCTTGCACGCGGCCGACCCGGCTTCAAATCCCAGCATCCCATATGGTCCCCTGAGAACGGCCAGGGGCGATTCCTGAGTGCAGAGCCAGGAGTGGCCCCTGTGCATCGCCAAGTGTGACCCAAAAAGCAAAAAAAAAAAAAAAAAAAAAAAAAGAACAGCCTTCTTAATCCTGTTTCCCATTGCTGCCCATCCAACTCTTCATCCTCCTCTCAATTTCTTTCCTTCTCTGTCTTTCTCCCTATACTCTGGGACCAAGCATGATCTAGATATCTTCCCTCTATAACATTACATTACAGCGATTCTACATGTCAAAGATAAGTGAGGTTTGTACTCTCTCTTTTGGCAATAAACAGGATTGATAAGCTACTAGCAAGACTCAAAAAGAAGGAGAACCCTAATAAACCTATTCAGAAATGAAAGAGGAGACATCACAAAGACACCACAGATACTCAAAGGACTATCGGAGATTACTCTGAGACTCTTTATGCCATACAACAAGGGAACCTAGAAGAAATGAATGAAATTAGTAAATTCTTAGACTCCTTTAATTTCCCAGAGCTGAACCAAGATGATTTGGCATACCTGAGCAGATATCACTATAGAGGAAATTGAAATGGTAATCAAAAGTTCTCAAAAACTGGGCTGGAGTGATAGCACAGCAGGTAGGGCATTTGCCTTGCATGTGGCTGACCCTGGGTTTGATTCCCAGCATCCCATATGGTCCCCTGAGCACTGCCAAGAGTAATTACTGAGTGCAGAGTCAGGAGTAACCCCTGTGCATCACCAGATGTGACCCAAAAAGCAAACAACAACAACAACAACAACAAAACAACAACAACAAAAAACCCACAAAAGTTCTCAAAAACAAAAGCCCAATCAGGTCCAGATGGATTCACCAGTGAATTCTTTCAACCTTTAAAGAGGACCTACTGCAAATCTTTTTCCTGTTCTTCCAGGAAATTGTAGAAACAAAAACACTCCCAGACAGTTTCTATGAAGCAAATATCATCATGATATCAAAAGCAGACAGAGACACCACAAAGAGAATTACAGGCCAATATTCCTGATAAACACAGATGCAGAAATCCTTAATAAAGTACTAGCAAATAAAACTCAACCACTCATTGAAAAGATCATGCAGCATAGGGGCTGGAGTGATAGCACAGCAGGTAGGGCATTTGCCTTGCATGCAGCCGACCCGGGTTCGAATCCCAGCATCCCATATGGTCCCCTGAGAATTGAGAACTGCCAGGAGTAATTCCTGAGTGCAGAGCCAGGAGTAACCTCTGTGCATCGCCGGGTGTGACCCAGAAAGCAAAAAAAAAAAAAAAAGTTCATACACCATAACCAAGGAGGATTCATCCTGGGAATGCAAGGACGATTTAACCTATGCAAGTCAATCATCATAATACACCATATCAGTAAAAGAAAAAATAAAAATCATATGATTATACTGATAGATAAGGAGCAAGCATTTGACAATATACAGGATCTATTCATGATAAAAACTCTCAATAAAATGGGATTTAAAGGAACTTTCCTCAGTATAGTCACAGCCATTTACCATAATCCCACAGCAAGCATTATGTTCAGTGAGGAGAAAACGAAAAGTCTTTCCTATAAAATCAGCCAGAAGACAAGATTCCCCACTTTTTTCTCATCTATTCAACATAGTACTGGAAGTACTGCCAGGAGTAATTTCTGAGTGCAGAGCCAGGAGTAACCTCTGTGAATTGCCAGGTGTGACCTAAAAAAGAAAAAATAAAGAAAGAAAATCAAATATGTCAGAATTAACTTAAGAGATGAAAGGCCTAAACAGAGAAAACCACAAAACACTGCTTAAATTAAAAAAGGACATTGGCTAAGAGTAAACAGATTGGGAGGATTAATATACTATCATTAAAATGACAAACCTCCCCCAAACATTGTACAGATTCAATGCAGTTCCTATAAAGATATCCATGTTATCATTCAAAGAAATAGATCAGGCATTCCTGAAATTTATATGGAACAATAAATGCACAGCTAAAGCAATCCTTGGGGAAAAGAAGATTGAGTGTGTGGGACATGTCTTAAAATAGCTTCTTTAATTCTTGTAGAGATTGTTTCAAGTCTATGAAGGTTCTAATTTCTCTCAACTTGTGTGTTGTTCTTTCAAATCTGAATGAGAGTCTGGCTGGGTAAACTATTTTTGGTGAAGCATTGAGTTTTTTTTTACTATATCCCACCACTGTCTTTAGGCCTGGAGAAATTTTGTTTGATAACTCTGCTTTAAATATTAAGGATGCTCTTTTGTACATAATTTCCTTTTTTGATCTTGCTACTTTCAATATTCTATCTCTATGATTATCATCATTCTGATTAGGATGTGTATTAGACTATTTTATTTAGATTTCTTTTAGTTGCCACCCTTCAGACCTCCTGAATCTGAGTGATTGAACTCTTCAGCTCTGGGAACTTTCAGCAATGATATCTTTGACTGTTATTTTTTTATTTTTTATTTTTTATTTTTTTGCTTTTTGGGTCACACCCGGCGATGCACAGGGGTTACTCCTGGCTTTGCACTCAGGAATTACCCCTGGCCATGCTCAGGGGACCATATGGGATGCTGGGATTTGAACCCGGGTCGGCCGCGTGCAAGGCAAACGCCCTACCCGCTGTGCTATCGCTCCAGCCCATGTTATTTTTTAATCAGGATTGCCTTCCCGGGCCTGCGGGACACTGATGTTTCTTATGTTGTTCCTCTTGAATTCACCTCAAAGTTTTCTTGTCAGCTATTTATTTATTTTGAGTCATTTTCCATGTTCTGCTGTTGTCTGCACCTCATCTTGGAGCTCACTGATTCTGTCCTCAGCAGCTGTCACTCTGCTGCTGAGGCTTTCCAGGGTTTTTCATTTTACTGACCAGGCTTTTCAGTTCTGTCACATCAGTTCTTTGATGTTAGTTCTGCTTTTAGTTGTCTCCTTTCTGCTTTCATATTGTCTTGTGTTTCATGGATTGTTCCATAGTTTCTTGGAGCTCCTTGAGCATCCTCAACAATTCCCCTCTAAAATCCTTATCAGAGAAGTCATACTGCCCATTATTATTTGTTGAGTCACCAGGGTAAAGAATTTTTAGTCTTTAAGTTTGGTGAGTTTCTTTCTTGCTTTCCCGCTGTGATTTTGCAGTCTGGAGTTTGTCTCTTGTATGTTTTTGTGTGTGTGTCTGTGTGGCTAAGTGGCTGGATTTAGGATGTTTTTGTATACTCATGGCGAATTAATAAGAGACTGCAAGCTTTGAAGGTGGTTAGAAGGGGAATCCCTGACCTGGCAGTGGTGGTGGCCAGTGATCCTGAGTCACAAGCCAGGCACCCAATACTACTGCATTTCCTTGGTTTCCTGGTACTGGAGCAGGGCAGATCCAAGTCCACCACTGATTCTTAAGCTCTTCCAAAAGTATTGAAAAAACAGGAATGCTTACTAATCTTCCATGATGCTAACATGACACTGATATCCAAAGCAGAGACACAAATAAAAAATAATGTTTCAGCCTAATCTCTTTGATGAACAGCCTCAACAAAATCTTAGCAAACTGAATCTAACAGCAAATCAAAAATGTCATACACTACAAGAGGGATTCATACTGGGGATGCAAGGATGGCTCAACATATGCGAATCAGCTAAACTAATACACCACATCAGTACAAGAAAAGATAAAAACCAAACGGTCATATCAATTGATATAGAGGAAGCTATAAATTTTATCATGATAAAACGCGTTCAAAATTTAAAAAACCATAACAAAATAGAGGTACAAAGAACCTTCCTTTAAAAAAGTAATGGTGATATATAATAAACCCAATATTTACTTTTTGTTAAAATAAAAAGAATTGTTTACTTAAGACACTGTAACTGACAAATTTGTTCATAATAGAAATACTTCAGGCATACAATGTTGCAACATCAATCCCACCACTAGTGTCTCCAGGTCCCTGTCATCCCCGAGCCTGACCTCTTGGTAGATAAATAACAAATTGGTTTCATATTGCTTGCTTCAACAAAACTTAAAGAAATGGCAAATAGAATTACCAGAGGATGTCAACAGAAGTAATTTAACAGTGATTAATCGCCATAAGATTTTAACCTATGTAAAGAAGGATATTCAAATCTATTAACATAGTATACTGCCTCAATTACATAACTAAATATTCAAGTCTGTCATCTAAAAAATATTGCATTTAAATTTATTTTGGACTTGACTATCTTATTGCAATGATCATCATATCTTACCTATCGTAAATGAGGCTTCTTCCCCATGCACTCTCTTTGGCAGGCATATCAAACATTTCATAATATTGGTTCCCAAAAGTTAAAAAATGGAAAATAGAATATTGGAAAATAAAACAATTAAAGTTAGTTTGTGATGATTAATTGCTATATATTTGTTGTTTGTGAACTTGGTGAGTGCTTTATATAGCTTGGTATTAACTACCTGATGCAACAGGTGTCAATATTTTTTCTCATTCAGAAGGGAGTTTTTTATTTTAGCCTATTTTTTTGTCTTACAGAATTTTATAACTTGTTGTGGTCCTCTTTGTTTATTTTGGGTTTTGTTATCTTTACCAAAGGAATAAGACCATTGAAAACACTTCTGAGGTCCATATCCTAGAGACTTCAGCATATGTTTTTCTCAATGTGTTTTATAGATTTTGATCTAATTTTGAGTTCTTTCATTTATTTTGCATTAAATTTTGTGAATGCTGTGAGATACAGTTCCAGTTTCATTATTTTTCACGGGACTCACTATTTTTCTCAGCACTATTTGTTAAAATGCTTTTTCTTGGTATACTTTATACACTCAGCTTCTTTGTCATAGACTAATTGTCCATAAATCTGACAGCTTATTTTTTATTTTATTTTATTTTATTTTATTTATTTGCTTTTTGGGTCACACCCAGCAATGCACAGGAGTTACTCCTGGCTTTGCACTCAGAGATTACTCCTGGCGGTGCCCAGGGGATCATATGGGATGCTGGGAATCAAACGCAGGTCAGCCGAGTGCAAGGCAAATAAATGCCCTACCAGCTGTGCTATTGCTCCAGCCCCTCTGACAGCTTATTAAGAGACCATCATTTCTGTTCTACCCATATTTGAATAACTAACTAACGCAATTTTGTTATTCCAAGTATCTGGTTTTGTTTCAGAAGTACTGAGTTTGTTGGTTACTTTTTACCACACTCAGTATTACTTTAAGTAAGATGAAAAAGTACCCAAATCTTTTACCATCTTTATATACAGTATTTCTGTATTCTCTGCCTCACTGTAAACCACCTAATCCCAGAAAGAGTGTTATAATATAGCTGACACTTTACCTTAGGAGGTTATTAAAATTAGTTTCATCATGGTACTGCTTATCATAGCAGTTGTCTAAGATTCTCAACTGAACTATAACCCTCTTCATCTCTAATGGGTCAGTCTTCCCTTCCCTGTGGATTAAAGCCTTTAATCCACACGGAGTCTTCTGGAACTCACCAGCATCATGTGTTAGTCATACTTTCTGTAAGAGACACTTCCTTTTTCCTTTCTCTGACTAAAACTTTGTAATGTCTAATGATACTTCTTTCCTGTAGATTCATTATTTTGAGACTATCCATTTTTCTTCTTATGTTTTGTGTTTTATGGAATTTGAAGAAGAGCGTAGTGTCTATTCTATTTGCACATTTACACAACTATATTAATTTTCCTTTCCTATACTATTTCCTGACTGGAGCAATAGCACAGTGGATAGGGAGTTTGCCTTGCAACTCCAGGGATTGGCCGACCTGAGTTCGATTCCTCTGTCCCTCTCGGAGAGCCTGGCAAGCTACCAAGAGTATCCCATCCGCACGGCAGAGCCTGGCAAGCTACCCATGGCTATTTGATATGCCAAAAACAGAAACAAGTCTCACAATGGAAACGTTACTGGTGCCAACTCGAGCAAATCAGATGAACAACAGGAGGACAGTGCTACAGTGCTATATACTATTTCCAAATTACTTTTATGGTTAATTCTATCTATCTATCTATCTATCTATCTATCTATCTATCTATCTATCTATCTATCTATCTATCTATCTATCTATCTATCTATGGATTTCGTTTGGGGCCATACGTAGTTGTGCTAAGGGCTTATTCCTGGTTCTGTGGGGATCTCTTCCTGATAGTGCTTGGGGGACCATGAGTGGTGCAGTGTTCGGAACCAGAGCTGGATGCATGCCAAACAAAAGCCTTAACCCCTACTCTGGCTCTCTTGTACTGGCTAATTATCTTCTAAAATTTGAAGTGACTATTCTATACTGTTATCTCTTGTATGGTTTTAGTTTTTCTCTCTCTTCCTTCCTCTTAAGTGATGACCTTGCTGACATTACCAATGTGATAATATCAGTCTTACGGGACCATATCACCTACCATGTTTCTGTCCTCTCTCCTGCCATCATAACTATACTTTTACATGCTGCCTGCTTCTATCAGAGACTGATCTGCCATATACATGATGCACAACAGCCTTTCTTAGTCAATGACTTTGATCGTGCCTTTATTCCCATATTCATCTGAATTACTCCTATCCCCTATTACTCCTATCCCCAATTACTCCTATGGCATTTACTTCATTATACCATTATATGTGTTAACTAACTTCTGAGATAATGGCTTTCTCCCACCTTCCATGGTTCCTGTCTGCTGATTTACAGAGAATAATAAGCTACTTTGTCCTACTTTGTTCCAGAGTTATCTGTGTGATCAATAATATACAGGGGAAATGACAACATATTACACCCACAGTGAAGGCATAAATGGCACCCATGGTTCTATTTTAGTTGCTAGCACTCTCCGTCTCTCTGTATTTATTTCTCTCTCTCTCTCTCTTTCTTTCTTTCTTTCTTTCTTTCTTTCTTTCTTTCTTTCTTTCTTTCTTTCTTTCTTTCTTTCTTTCTTTCTTTCTTTCTTTCTTTCTTTCTTTCTTTCTCTCTCTCTCTCCCTCCCTCCCTCCCTCCCTTCCTTCCTTCCTTCCTTCCTTCCTTCCTTCCTTCCTTCCTTCCTTCCTTCCTTCCTTCCTTCCTTCCTTCCTTCCTTCCTTCCTTCCTTCCTTCCTTCCTTCCTTCCTTCCTCTCTATTTCTTTCTCTCTTTCTTCCCCTCTTTCTTTATTTACTATATTCTGGAGGAAATAGCTACCATGTCATTTCTAGGTGTCACCTAGAAAGGAACAGAAGCTTTTGGTCAACAGCACCGTGTGTAAATTGGAAGCACATCCTTCATCCCATGCAGATCTTCCAATGACTGTAATCTCTCTAGATCTTGATAGCAACCTCAGAAACCAGAACTATCTAGCCAATCTGCTACCAGATCCTCGGTAATAGAAACAGATTCAATTTTAAAAAATAAATAAATGTAAAAAATTTTTCACATTCAAGATTGTTATGCAGTCATGGGTACTATCCCATATAATCATACTTAACTATTTTCTTTCTTAATTAGATCCCTCTTAATTCTATGCATCTCTCAATCCCTGCATTTCCCCACTTCCCACACTTACCATATTTTTTCAGTCGACTTCAGTCAGTTTTATTGACATCACTCCACTCAAATTGTTTATGTTAGAGCTTCTGAGGTTACATTCAACAGTCAATTTATATTTCCTGGTGCAACTGGACTTTTTTTGCTAATAGGTGGCTTGAGTATTTTCTTTGCTTGGTTTCTGGGACTGAACTTTCTGGCTTTCCCCCAGAATAACGGAAAGATCAAGGCCAATCATATTGTTTATTGTTGTTCTTCTTCTCTCTAAGAATTGCAGTTCTTTTTTTTTTTCTCATTTGTTGTTTTATTTTTATTTTTTTTAATTTATTTATTTTTAATTAGAGAATCACCGTGAGGGTACAGTTACAGATTTATACACTTTTGTGCTTATACTTCCCTCATACAAAGTTTGGGAACCCATCCCTTCACCAGTGCCCATTCTCCACCACCCGTAAACCCAGTGTCCCTCCCACCCTCCCCGGGGGGTAGATGGGATTGCAGTTCTTTTTGAACTGTGTGTTTTAGTTAGGTCTCTTGATTCCACAGCAACGGATCTTTCACTTTCACCAAACTGAAGAATATTTGGAAAGTCAAGTGATGGATAGCTGAAATTTTCCTGAACATGAAAAATTAGTGCTGAGAGTTTTTGTGTGCTTGTTTGTTTAAATTTAGGGGAATAATTGGTTATGTACCAGTGTTAAATGTGATTTCTGTTTGTCTCAGAATTGTCTGAAAACTAATTATATGCCTGCTCATTCATAATTGTCAAGCCATCATTAATAACACAGACATTTAAATACATTTTACTTTCCCTGATTTTTGAGACCCCTGATTTGCAAGACGGATGCATGCATCTAGTCTCTAGGAGATTGTTTGCTTGTGATTTAATCTGGGTAATTGCTTGTAAATTTGAGGCTATAATAGTAATACTTTCATATGTAAAAGAAAAATTCTAAACTCTGATTTTAGTTCCTAACCTCAGCCCTCAATTTTATCTGCAAATTCATGGCTTTCATGCTACTCTACGTGTTAGCAATGTGATGGCAGTCAGAGGGAACTACAAGACAGTAGTTCCCATAGGAGTATTGGTTTTCTTTAATACCAGCCTAGGTTGTCTTTGGTAAATTCAGGCTGCTCACAAAATAAAAAGAAAAGTGTTAGGAGCAGCTGAAGCCAAATACAAAGTAGAACTGAAAGGGAATCATTCATAAGTTTCCTCATAAGCCTCTACTTTTGAAGTGTCTGGGTGGATTCATATGTCACAGGTGAAAGCTTTTAACCCTTTTTTATTTTTTCTTGTAGCCAGTCACTCCAGTTCTCTTCATACATTGGATTTCCCTTGAGGATCCAGCACAGAAACACTGGTGTTCCTTGACAAAAGGTAGAAAGGTATGTAAATGTAGAATTTCATGGAATTAATAATACTATCTCTTTGCTTGCAAGGAAGCAACTGTTATATGGGTCAAAATATTATGCAATATGTTCAGAATTAAAATTTGGCGCTAATGTTAAAGAATTCATATTCTAAAAATTATTCTAAATGTCTAGATGAAAATATAGAAAAGTGCTTATTACTACAGAAGCATAATTAGGTAGTAGTGCATATCCTGAAATGTTCTAGTCATACCAGTGATCTATAAATTCTGAGCTATGAACTATGCATTTTTACTTCAAAAAATGCTTAAATGAATAAATTTTTTTCTTGATGAACTTGGCTAGGACTTCTTAATTCATAAAGAAATCCAAGTGGAACATTCTACTGTGGTGACTTTAAAAGTCACATCACATATCATCACATCACATCACATCACATCACATCACATCACATCACATCACATCACATCACATCACATCACATCACATCACATCACATCACATAGAAAGCAACTCGAAACTGTGATGTATGTTTTCTTCTACTTAAATCATACTTAGTCTTATCTAATATTGGATCACTGGAGTATAACCTTAATATTTCAAATTCAGGTTAAGTTAGAGAAAATTTAATTCATTAAACTTTTGAGAACCTCATATATTTTGCATGAAGTGAGTGAGTTGGTTCATTGGAACTCATGGTGACCTTTCAGATATAATACTCATATTTTAAAGAAATTTGTATATAATATAGTAAACATAATGTGATGTTATTGCTAATTGGGATATAGTGAATTCAATATCATATAATACTAACTCCCAACTAGTAGTATTATATGATATGTTTAATTATATCTTATAACTTACTTTTCCCTCTGGGAGAAACTAGCAAGCTACTGAGAGCTTTCTGCCCACATGGGACAGCCTCACAAGCTTCCCATGGTGTATCAATATGCCAAAGCCAGTAACCAGCTGAATCTCATTCCCCTGATCCTGAGGGAGCCTCTGATGCAGCATTGTTGGGAAGGCCGAGAAGAGAGAGGCTTCTAAAATCTCAGGGATCGGACGAATGTAGAGGTTACTGAGACCGCTCGAGCAACTCGATGATCAATGGGATTTCGTGATCATGATCGTTGTGTTTAATTATATATAAATTTAATGATTTAATATGTTTAAATATAATATCTCATATATAATAGTACAATGCAATTTTGAATGTTTACATTTTATGTACCATGTAAAATTTAATATGTAAGTAATATGTGTTTGTTAAAATATGTATTTGAGGGTGCAAAGTGATAGTACAGTGGATAGAGTACTTACCTTGCATGCTGCCAATCCATCATTCTGGTTCCCCAAGCATGGCCAGGAGTAATTCCTGAATGCAGAGAAAGAAGTGAACAGAAGTATCCCCTGTGTATCACCAGGTGTGTCCTCAAACTATATACACGGTTTTATACACATATGTATATGTGTATAATAACACACACATATACATAAATTTAATAGTTCAAATTTGGGTTTATTTAGAGAAAATAAACTCTCTGGTGCCTCATATATTTTGTTTATGAAATGAGTGAGATTTTGAAATCCATGTTATAATACTCATATTTTAGTAAAATTTGTGTGAAACATAGTTAACATAATTCAATGTGATTGTGGCTAGTTGGGATATAGAGATGTGGAATATATATGTGAGTCAACAAGGAATCCTTCAGTCTTTCAATATATATATCTTTCAATCTTTCTCACACTCTGGCTTTAAAAAACAAGCAAGCAAATAATTCATTACTATAATGTAGTGTTAAACAAACAGAGAGGTACAAGCCACATGCTATGGGGAGAAGAAGAAAGAGGAATCATTTCTAATTTCATGGATTATTTTATATGTCAAGGTAATGGTGACATTTGAGATGGGTACTTAAGAATGCATAGAGTTTTGATAGCTAAAAAGAACAGTGAGGAAAAAGTGAGTTTTCATTAGGAGGATAAATAACCAGCATGTATGGAAAAGCAAAGGATATAGTCAAGAAACCCAGGTAATATTCTTTCTATTTTGGTGGGAATATAATATCCATGCAAAGAATTAAGTTAGAAATATAACTTGAGGCACTGTTGTGGAAAATCTATTAGTTAAATTGGGAATCCAAATTTTACTCAACAGTCATAAAATTTATTAAAGAGTGTATAATATAAAAAAAGTGTATAATAAAAAACTGGGGCTGAAGTGATAGCACAATGGGTAGGGCATTTGCCTTGCACGTGGTTCGATTCCTTCGCCCCTCTCGAAGAGTTGGCAAGCTACCGAGAATATCTCGCCTCCCCCATAAGGCAGAACCTGGAAAGCTCCCCGTGGCATATTTGATATGCCAAAACCAGTAACAACAAGTTTCACAATGGAGACGTTACTGGTGCCCACTCTAGCAAATTGATGAGCAATGGGATGACAGTGATACAGTGATAATATAAAATTGAAACTAACATGGAGGTTATTTTGACTAGGATTGAGAAAATGAAACTGAGAGATAAGGGAAGAACTAGAATAAAGAGACATGGGAATAACCAAAGTTAAAGTACTGTTCATTAAAAATATTTACTGAGTGTAACAAAGTAACAAAATCAGTTGTAGACAATACTTATTTCTTGTTGAATACAACTATAACAAATTTATTGGTTGTTTTAAGAAAATATCTATTTAACTTTTAGAGGGAATACAGACTGTATCTTTAGTATGCTCTATTTAAAAAAATTACTTCAGTACTTGGTAAAAACATGAAGAGGGTTGGGCTCTGAGTAACAATAATAAAATTGGAAACAAAGTCCATTTGAACAAAGAAGGAATTTTTACAATGGATTCTTAGTGATGATCATTCTGGTATCTTGATGAGATGTTTTTGTAATTGGACTTTTACCCATGCCTCAGGCTACAGGGAATGTAAAACCATCTTCTAGTTATGACTCCAAAGCAGATTTCTCTAAATGTGGTCCAGCAATTAAGCAGATTTCTCAAAGTAAAGTCTGTGGGTTGATGAATGAGCATTTTTGGACGCCTTTTTCTTGTTTCAAAAAGACCTTTGTTCCCATGGTAACAAGAAATAAAAACAGATAATATGAAAACCATGCTTTTCTATTATGCTATTGTATAAATAGGGAAGTCTTGATGAGCTGAATTTCTCGGAGAGAGAGAAACAGAGGTTGGGAGTGAGGGGGTAGACTCTCTTAGAGATGAGCTTATACCTGAGGGAGAGGAGGTGTGCCTATTTTGGGAATGTCTAAAAGAGCAAATAATCTATTATTATGAGAGGTAGAGATGAAGACAAGTCACTTGAGTCTATCAGAGTTTGAAAATTGTATTCCTTTGCTGCTCTTCTTATCACCAAAAATTTTGCCAAGAATTAATAGATGAGGGGTTAGAAAGTAGACACTATTTTTTACTTGGTTATATTTACAGAATTTAGGTTTTATGACTGATTTGCATAGGAATTAATTGTTAAACCAAAACTATCAAAAATGTGGTTCCATGCTACTTTCATTTCATATACTGTCAAAATCTTGAGGCCAGTGATAGATTACAGGGGTTAAATATGGCTGACCCAGGTTCTATCTCTGGCACCGCATATGTCCCCTGAGTATCACCAGGACTGATTCCTCTTGGTGCAGCCTCTTCCAAAAATTAAGTACTAACAGGACCGGTAGAATTTCTTCTGATTCTAAGAAATTGGATTTGTGCTAATTGGACAAACTTACTCTAATAAAAACTGAATGAAATCGTTGGAATATAATTTTGCTATTTAGTTATCCACTACAGTTCTCAAACATAGGAAAACATTTTATTTTTTGAAAATGAAATCAAATCGCACTATATTTATGTCTCCACTGTCTTTTTAATGTATTACCAAGGTTCTGTTAAGAAATTATGAGGTATATCAAGAATTAAGTCTGAATCTGAGCTGCACCTATATCAACAAAATCAGAATCTTGAAAATGCTTGAATGGCAAATGCTTGAATGACAAACACTGACAGTGACAGAAAAGAATGAACTTCCAAGCAATGAAAAAAACTGAGATTGTTTTCTGTCATGAATTCTGGGAGGTAAAAATTATTAAAGGAATTAAGTAAATAAGTTAAAAAAACACACCAAATATCGTATAAGAGAAGAAGCAATGTATAACATGAAAAATCCTTTTAGTCTCTTTTTTCTTATAACATAGCCTCCATTTTTGTCAACACACTTAGATTTAAAGTTATGATTCAATTCATGAACATTTTAATAGGCTCTTACAAGTTTGCAGGAAAAGCTTGATTTTTTTTTTTTTTTTTTGATGGAGGCTGCCGCTTCTCTACCCTGACTGGGCGATTGGGAGTATGTCCCGAGCGGTCTGGAGGCTGCTAGGCCGAGTCACTCTTGGACTCAGAATCTGAGAAGGCAGCAGCAGACTCATAATCTGCATCGGAAAAGCTTGATGTTTTGAAGGTGGATTTTCTTAAAGTGACTTTTTTTTTCTAGGACTGGATTAGTCTGTCTCTGAAGAAAATAGTAACTTCTGCTTTCAGAATTAGTAATTTCTTATATAAAATACTTTACTTCTAAAAATAAGAGTATAAATTATTTCTTGTGGCTAATTGTATTTTATCAAGCTATTAATTTTAATCATAAAGTTAATGTGCTAGGCTGCATGGAATGGAGAATTAAACAGATGCTCATTGATAACTTGGAAAGGAAAATTCTATTTGAAAAAGCAATGAATATTTCCTTTATTATCCTATTTAAACAGATGTTCTGCCTAATCTGCATTCGATTTACTTACTATCTTATCTTTGACCTTTCCTTTGAAGGTATTCATGGAAGGGAATGTCAGTATTTACCTACCTGCTGTGCTTCCATCTGTCTAAGCAGTGCATGGGTACACACAAATTATATTTCCTTTGTATGACTTTGAATGACAGAAGCATAAACAAGACTTCATAGACATAGGATGATCAGACATTATCTCTTTAGTCCCAGAATAAACTATAACATCATCTTACATCTGGATATTTTATGCTAGGAACAGGTGCTTTTAAACACTTCAAACTAGAAATCCTCATTTCCAAATTCCTCAGAGGTTTCTCAAATACATTTTTTTCTGTTTCGATGCACATTTGGCCATTTTGTTATTAATTTTCACTACCTGGACAGGTGGGATGAGGAAGAAAGAGCAACAGTAATTATTGGTGATGTGGCTTAGTTATTTTTACTGTCCAGTCAAATAAATCATTATGTTTGCAGTCTCAGGTGTACATAAATGATTTGGGGTTAGAAGCCCAATCTCAAAAGAGCTTGGGCTATTTGGGATTTGTTTTAGTGTTTAAATAGCTTGGTGATTTTCCAAGAGAAAGGAACCAGAGCAGTTAAAAGTATCTTGATATCTTTCCTTATCTTTTTAATAAAAATGTATTGCTTGCTCACAGAAGGCTCTCAGTATTAGTTTCTAAGTTAGAATTGGGAGGAGACAATAGACCTATAGATTAATTTAATCAGAGACTTTAAAAATCAAGGGTTCATCCATCTAATTATAACTGATATCTAAGGGCTCTGACCAAGGAATATATTAATATTATGGGGATATTTACAAGATGGCCTATTGATGGCATAAAATAATTTAAGTTCTGACAATTCTTTTTGGGATGTATAATTTCTCCCACAGGTAATGGGACAAAACTTGGGATGAAATTAATTGATATTTCACAATTGATACACAAGTAGATATAACATTCCTAATGAATTTAATATGTATCAGTAAAAATAAATTCCTGTACCTCTTCTAATTTATCACTCTGTGAAATATAGCACAGATAGCATATAGGTTTTATTTATGATCTATTCATATGAATGCATAATAGGTTATACAATGATTCAGTATCTTTTTTGTTGTTGTCGTTGCTTATTTTGTTTTTTTTTTTGTTTGGGGGACATATGCAGCTGTGTTCGGAGCTTATTCCTGACTCTGCACTCAAGTATCACTTCTATCAGTGCTTAAGAGGCCATTGGGGATACCAGAGATCGAATCCAGGTATGCCTGATACAAGGCAAGTACCTTGCCTGCTGTACTATTGCTCCAGTTCTGAGCAGCTCAATATCCTTAAGTGACATCTGATCTCTCTCTAATTTTGATGCAGAAATGCAGAAATGACTTAGTTGAGTGATGCCACTCCTCAGGTTCACTGGAAAAGCTGACTGGAACTTCGGGCTGGAATAAGAGGATTTACTTTTAGGATAGAGAATTGTAGAATTTATCACTGTATCACTGTCATCCCGTTGTTCGTTGATTTACTCAAGCAGGCACCAGTAACATCTCTATTATGCTTAGCACTGAGATTTTAGCAGCCTCTCCTTACTCATCTTTCCCAACTTTTGGAGGCTCTTTAAGGTTCAAGGGAATGAGACCTATCATTGCTGTTTTTGGTATATTGAATACTTCACGGGTAGCTTGCCAGGCTCTGCCATGCGGGCAGGATACTCTTGGTAGCTTGCTGGGCTCTCTGAGAGGTATGTATATATCTTTTACTGTATTTGGGATATAAATACGCAATGGGGAGCTTACAAGACTCCCCGTGTGGGTGATAGACTCTTAGTAGCTTGTCGGGTTCTCCAAGAAGGAGAACAAGGTTATTAGATGTCAAGCGGCCACAAAGCTTCTGGTACCTTGGTCTTATAGTCTTTAGATTTTGGCCATTGGTGGGATTACACGGTGCCAGGGGCAGTTTGTGAGTGTGGCTGCCAAGCTGCTGGAAAATGGGGGGTCTGGATGGAGAAGGCTCAGTTCCAATCTGAGCAGGCTTGGAGATCTTATATATAAAAAAAAATTGCATGAAAGCAAAATTCACTGAATGGACTGAATAAGAGATTTCTGGAATCAGAAATACATGACCCGATTGTATGCTGTCTTCAAGAAATTAGAAGTTGACTCTAAGAAATTTGAGAGTATAAAGGGTTAAGGCAGATGCCTGGCTTGCTGTGTTATATCTCCAGCCCAGAATCCCTATATTTATGGAAGTGATTTATGACATTTATAATTAGTACTTGTCTAAAATATGTCTTTTTCAAAATTTTGAAAGTACATAGGAGCCTTAGGCGGGAGAGAGATTACTGTGAGTAGGGTGCTTGCCTTCCTTGCCTACTGCTGGCTTGAAGTCAGTCCCCAGCACCCCAGATGGTCCCCTGAATCAAACGTGGAGGGATCCCTGAGATCGAAGCCAGGTTTAAGCCCTGTGTTCCCTCCCTGCACCCTCACATAAGGCAAAGTGGTAATTCTTCATTTGTCAATATTGAATTTTACATTTTCTAGTTTGCTGAATCTATTGCAGCAAAGCTAGCAATTTTCATGCTTTTCCCTTTCTTCCTCCTCCTCCTCTCTCTCCTCATTCTTCCACTTCTCCTCCTCCTTCTCTCAGCCTTCGTACTTATAATACAAGTCTCTATCACCTATCTACAACTGTAGTCCCTATTATATATTTTTTCTCAAGAAAAACAGTTTTGTATAAATCAGTAACTCATATCCTATGCTCATTTCATTAGTCAATTATTTGCTACAGAAAAATGAAACCAAATTTATATGAAATTTTTTATAACACCAAGAAGGATAAAACATTTACTGAGATTTAATTCCTTTTGTTCTTAAATCATCAATTTTAACAGTACAGCAACATTTAAAGAAGCAAACACCAAATCCAAATGAAGGATGGCAGAGAGATAATACAGCAGTTAGGTGCTTGCTTTGTACTCAGCCCACCCAGATTTAATATTTGGCTTCCCGTATGCTCCCCTGAGTACCACCAGGAGTAATTTCTGAGTACAGAGCCAGAAGTCCTGAGCATCTCTGAGTGTACCCACCCCACTCCAAAAAGTTCCCAGAAACCAAGTGAGGTTAAAATTAAGAGGAGAACCTTTTTTACTCAGTCTTTGTTTTCACTTAACACATTTAAATACCTTTCACTTTTGTTTTATGTTAAAATTTTAGAACCCTTTCCTTCTTAGGACTTCCCAATGAGTATAGAAAGATGTAGGTTGTAGCTTATGAGTCAGGAGCATTTAATTTTCTCCTTATACCTATGACTTGTTAAGAATAATTGTGTTTACAACTATGTCCAGGAATAAAAGCTACATGGACTGCTGCAGAAACAGGATGATGAAAGCATCCTTAAAAAAGAAATACTCATCAGTTCAGGGAGGTGGCTCAAAGGATCGCAACTCATACTTTATGTGCAGGAGTCCTGGGTTTTATCCTTGACACCCATTATTCCCTGAGCACTGACAGATGTAGCCTCGAAACCAAAATTCAGAATTAATTTTTTTTTAGGTTTTAAAGACTTATTTAATTTCAGTGACACAAATGTAGCACCCATGGCAACTAATTGACATCATTAAATAATTCTCTCTGATCAACTAATAATTTAATTCTTGTTAAAATGTTTAGTCTTCAAGGAACACACTTATATAGAAATACATATACTTTTTTCATTTCTAATTTATTTCTCAATCATATGTTAATATCAATTTATAGCTTCATGACAGGATGCTATGAACCAGTTCTAAGGAACAGATCTAATTGTCTCCCTAGGATTATTGTAATGATGGAGTGACATGAATGAATTTATTTTCCTCTAAACTTTGACAGATATTAATATAGGCTTGGGATCCAAGTTGCCATGTAGTTACTTTATCATATAGACAGAGTGGTGATTAAGGATATCATCTTTCTCATTTCCTTAGCACTTACTAAGTGGACCTTCCAATAATCTGTTGGAATATGTAATCTTGTGCCCAACCAAAAATGAAGTGAAAGTTTTTTGAACTTTTTATGACTAGACGAGATTAGCGTTGAGATTATTATATTAAAGCATGAGGGACAAGAGACATAGCTCCACAAGCTGAGCACAAGTTCTGCATGTGGGAAGCTCAGGTTCAAACCCTGGTACCGCATACTTTCCTATGCATTGCCAGGAACAAGTCTGGAGAAGAGAGATGTGGGGAGAGAACCTGAGTCCTCTGAGCATGGCTCTAAGAACAAACTAATAAAACAAGAGGAAGTCTTTATTTATTACAAAAAAAGCTTACATTTATTTATTTTATTTTAAATTTTTATTTGTGAATCACCATGAGGTACAGTTACAAACTTATGAACTTTCATGTTTACATTTTGTTTACATCCCTCCACCAGGGCCCATTCTCCTCCACCAATGTTCCCAATATCCCTCCCAGCTTACATTTATTTAAATAAGCTTTTTTAAAAAAAATTTATTAGAAAATCACTGTGATGTACAGTTACAAACTTATGAAATTTTTTGTTTGCATTTCACTCATACAAAAGAGGGATCTTTTACCCATCCCTTCACCAGTGTCCATTCTCCTCCACCAATGATCCCAGTATCCATCTCACCACCCCCCCAACACCCCCCCACCCTGCCTCTGCGGCAGGGCATTCCCTTTTGTTCTCTCTCCTTTTGGGTTTTGTAGTTTGCAACAGAGGTATTGAGTGGCCTTCATGTTCGGTTTATAGTCTACTTTCAGTTCACATCTTCCAACCCGAATAGGTCCTTAAATAAACTTTTTAAAGGAATATTTTTATATCCCTTTTATTTCAGGCACGGGGAGGAGAGTGGTTTGGACCACATCCAGAGGTGCTCAGGGTCTATTCTTGGCACTGTGTTCAGGAATGATGATGGACTTGCAGATGCTATGGGTGGGGAGGGACTGAAAGTTTAACTGGAGTTGACCGCATGCAAAGCAAGTATCTAAACCTCTTGAATTATCTCCCCAGTCTCTAAGGATAGTTTGAGAACTGTAGTAAAATTATGACTACAGAATAGAATTACTATATTATCATATACCTAGTTCCTTTGATGTATGGTATATTTGTTACAATTAGTGATACATTATTATCTAAAGCACACACTTTTATTTAGATTTCCCAAGATTTTGCCTAATTAACATTTTTTTCCATCTGGGAAACAATAATACATTTAATTGTCATGTCTCTTCAGGTTCAACCTGGATATCACAATTACTCAAATTTTCTTTCTTGTTTTAAAAATAACTTTGAGGGTTTTGAGAAGAAGCTGTCAGACATTTTGTAAATGATCGTCAGTTCCAGAAATGAAGAGAGAGTATGGAGTTTGCCTTGCATGCAGCTGACCCAGGTTCAATCCCCAGCACCTGATAAGCTTTCTCACCCCCATTCTAGCCCCACCACAAGTGAGCCCTGAGAACAGAACCAAGAATAATCCCTAAGTACTGTAAAATGTAACCCCAAAACAAAAAAAAAATGTTCCTCAGTTGTGTTTTTTTCTGATGTTTTTCTAGTGATTAGATCGGGTTATAGGTTTAGGAAGACATAATTGCACAGGTAAAGTACTACGCTCAGCACATCATACCAAGGTGACATGTCCTGATAATAGCATATTAGCAGCATGACAATTGCCATTATTGACACTGCCCTTGATCAAAGCTGGCCATTGTTAACAGTCCCTTTTTCTTACACTGTATTATTAGGAAGGTACTCATTCTACAAAGCCCACACTGAATTTTCAAAATTATATGTCACTATTTTAAAGAATTCACATCTGTACACATAAGGTGACAGTTCTCTGTAAGAAGATGTGTCTTTCCATTTACTTATGTATTGTTTCATTTGTCTACCTCCTTGAAGATTGATGGTTACACATTTTGCACTTTATGTTATGAATTCTTTGCTGCTATGCTACTCATTGCTTCAAACTCTTTATATATATTTAATTTGATATATATTTAATCATATATGTGTATGATTTTGTCCCATGGTAGAAACAGCCCCTACTTCTTGGGTCTTGGGTCTTGATATATTTTTCTGGAGAAATAAGACCTAGACCTAGACATGTTAAAATGAGTCACTATTGTTACTAAGGAGTCATTGTTTCTGGGTGCACCAGCTACCAGAGAAAGGGAATGTGTATATCTATGTGTATATATGAGCAAAAGATATATGTATATACACATAGTATATATATACATACTTTGACATATAATATACAAATAGTATACACATATCATATAGCATACATATATACTATGTATATGTATATTATATATATGTATATTATATGTATACACATATACTTACATATATACTATACATACATGCAGAGTATACACATATAAGTATATATACATGCATATACATATATATTATACACATATAATATATGTGCACATGTACACATACTGGTGTACATGTGCATAGCTCTATATAGGTCTGTATGTAGCCATCTGTATCTACATTAAATTAAATATGGCTCTGTGCTTACTCAGGACTTACTCCTGCTTCTGTGCTCAGTGATCACTCCCAGTGGTGCTTGCAGTGCCAGAGATACAAACTTGGCTCAGCTACATACAAGGCAAGTGCCCTATCTTCTGTACTGTCACTCCTGAAATGAATAATGTTTAAATAAAAATTTAAACTGTTTAGTTCATGTATGTAGATTATAACAAAAATTAAGTAATGAATATAGTCCTAGATGCCTTAACAAATATTTCTCAGTTTTAGACAAGGACCACAGAATTTTTTTTTAAAAAAAACAGTTCTCCCATGTCTGTATAAAAGGGGAAATCTCTCGAACATATTACTCTCTAGTCTTGTTTTCCAGACTCCGCAAGCTTGATCTCTTCACAGCTGTGTTACTTGACCTTGCTTCTTCAGGGCAGACTGTCAAAGTCTCTTGAACTAATTCCTAAGCAGGAAGGATTTACAGAGCTTTAACCTAACATTTTGGGATTCAGAACTGGTTTTTCTTGCTGTTATTCTAGCTCTGATCATGTGCTTCATTTCTAAGAGCTTTACTTCTGCCGTATTGACTATGCCTCCGTTTTGACTTTGTGACCTGTCACTTTGCTCTTCAGATGCTGGTAGCTCTGCCTTTCCTTGCTCCATTTCCCCCTGAATGTTCAGTGACTGATGTTATCTAAATCCAGACCTGGTGTCTGAGCTCTTCCTACCACTTAACAAGGTTTCTTGATCCAACAGTTAGTCTTGGTAGGTTTCTAGGTGGTATCTATTCATATTGTACCTGGTGCTTTTCCTGCTAACTTTTCTACCCATATCTTTTGTTAACTTTCATTGTCCTCAAGAGCCAGTGGCTTTTCTTCAGTTTTGCCTGTTCTCTGTTTCCATATGAAATTTTTCTTGACATAACTCATTTTTTGGACTTCTTCCTATGTCCTATGTGGGAAAAGAATTTATAAATAGAGAATACTAGCAATGAAAATAAGATGATTTTTCCTTTCATAGAAGAAAAATTGGAGACTCAGATAAATCTGTGACTGGGTGATATTGTCACATAACACTGTACCAAGGATAGTATTTTCCTTTATGGTACTTAGTTCAAGTTCATATTGTAAGGTGCCTAGATGTTTTAACATAAAGATAGCTTTACAGAGCTCTGTATTCTCCAGCGAGGTGTGAAGAAGGTAGTCAGAGTGTCCAAATCCCACCAAAGGTTATGGAAATTCCTGAAAACTGATGTGGAAAAGGTCTAGACGAGGCCCAGAATCCACATTTGGGGATCTCAGTTCTGAAGGCTGTCATAAGAACCAAGGACTTCACTAACATAGGCTCAGTTCATCAGATGGGACCAGCCACAATTGAAAGGACACTGGCTCTACATGCCCATGACCAGGTAAGGTGGCAGCTTTGCGGAGAATGCTGAAAGGATGCAGCGGCAAGCCCACAGGATAAAGCCTCCTTCCCACATTCCTGGATACCTTGAGAAGTAAAATGGAGCAAAGGATGGTCCTTGAAAGCATAGAACTAATCTTCACAGGAAATTTGAACTCGGAATGAATTAACATTTTACTCAAGATGCATAGAACCAATAAAACTGAAATACCACTAAGCAGTTTAACTTTTGTTTGGTTCTTGAGCCAAAATGGAAATTCAAGAACAAGATATGAGCAATTCTATGAAATCTAATCTGCAGCTTTTTTTTTTACATGTCAACTTTGAATGACATTTTAATAAGTTAACAGGAATGATGGGTGAAATCTGGAGGACCAAATCATAGCCTGCAGCACCAGTGAGATCACAGAGAAATGAATGGAACCACAAGTAACTTTGTGTGTGTATACACATGTGTGTGTGCATATGCAGGTGCACACACATACACACACACAAACATTTTGTAACATGAATGGTAAGAAATAAGGCTTCCAGAACTGAACAGTTCCCATGGAAAGGGACAGGGTCTCAGAAAACAAAAGGCCTATGTGGACAGTAGAGCAGTACATATATTTTAGTGTTCTTTCTGGATAAAGAATGGTGGCATAACACAGAGTGACCTCAGATTGTCTCTGACTGCTTTCCCTGCAGTCCAGAGAGAGAGGGGTTGGAGATAAAAATTAGATTGATATGGAAAGAACTAGAAAAATAAAAATTTAAGCTTTTGATTCTAGTCTAACTAAAATTCATGTCTGTGACAGTCACAATCACAAAGCTCTCTGGCCAAGCCAGAAAATCATCATAACCTTCAGGTACTTTATATTCCAGCTTCCAGGCTAGATTTTTTTCTATTGGAGAGCATCGTTACTATTTCAAATCCTGATACTACATAATTTATTTTCTCTTTTAATTTAGATTTACTATAAAACTGGATTTATTCATGGGAAATCAAAATTAAAGCTATCCTATAACCATGCCAATTAGAGAAGTCCCATTAGAAATTTTTATCCAATCTTTTGTCGATGAGAAAGTTATTTTGGGCCTATAAAATGTTTCATTTGTAGATTGACTCCAGTTAACATTCTTTTTGTCTCAACCTTAGCCTTGCCATTTCCTCTATTTAAAAACTTTTTTAAACCAAAAGGGTTTTTGTCATATTCCTCCTTCCCCTCATATGCCTTATCTCCTTCCCCCATGCCCCTTCTCCACAGGTAACCTTTGATGTGTTATCAATGTTCATAGTTTGTCTTTTTTATTTTTGCTTGTCTAATCATCAATTTCTTTATAAATTTTTATTTATTTTAATGTGGGAAAAAGCAACAACTTTGATACAATTCTAGTTTAAATTGATTCGATAACAGAGCTCCTATTAAAATCAATAAGTATGAAAATAAATTTTTTATGTGAACATTGTTCTCTCTGACCTAGGGGTTGTTAAGTTCTTGTATAAGACTTTATTGATTTGTTTCTAGTTGAGCCTTCTGCTTTATTGTTTCTGTTTGTAGAGTTTAGTTGGCTCCTATGGTACTTTCCCATCTATTTTGGGAATTTTGGTAGTGAGAAACTAGGAGGTGCTGCGAAGCTGCATATGTGGCTATGTGAGTTAGAGACTTCAGGATCTGTGGTTTGGAACCATGAATTGACTAATGGGACTGGTGAGTCCATGAATTTCAGCTGCCAGGGCTTCCAGAACTAGGGAGGCGGAAGGACACTACCCTCCCTGATTCCAAGAAGACATCAGAGATCTCAGCCTGGGCACCAGGATACCTAAAATTATTGGCAGTTTGCTGCTTCTGCAGAGAATATTTGTGATGTGAGGGAGTTGAACCCTTGGCATGGCTGCCGTGGTGGGATGTGGGTGGGACTGCCAGGGTCTTCAGCACATTGGGTATTTGGCCCGCCTGCTTTCCACAGAACCCAGGAGTTCTCAGCTGTGTAGACTGGTATTTCCATGGATTTTAGTGCTTGCTGGGATCTCCTCAGAGATTTAGATGGGATTCAGTAGAGCAGGGCTGGTGGGTGAGTCAACATGACCATAAATTTCACATTATTTTATGTATAATGAAATCATTAATACTTGTGGGTTGTTTTTTTTTTTTTTTTTGCTTTTTCTGGGTTACACCCAGCGATGCACAGCGGTTATTTCTGACTCATGCACTCAGGAATTCCTCCTGGAAGTCCTCGGGGGACCATATGAGATGCTGGGAGTTGAACCTAGGTCGGCTGCATGCAAGGCAAATGCCCTACCCACTGTGCTATTGCTCCAGCCCAATATTTGTGGGTTTTTTTTTTCAGACTTTTTTAAAGCATTATTCCCTTGAACTTTTCCGATTTTGTGGCAAATGACAAATTTTCATCTTTTTAAAAATCAGTTGAGTGCCAGAAGGATAGTGCAGAGAGAGAAGGGTGCTTGCCTTGCACACCACTGATCCCTGACACTGCAAATGGTCTCCTGAGCTCTGACAGGAGTAATCTCAGAGCGTAGGGTGAGGGTGACAGTACAGAGGGTAGGAAACTTGCCTTGATGCCACTGCTCCTGGACACCACATATGGTCCCTCGAACCGTGCCAGGAGTAATCTTAGAGTACAGAACCAGGAGTAAGCTCTGAACACCATCGGGTATGGCCCCAAATCAAACCCAAACAACAAAAATCATTGAACAGTAGTCCATTACTTAAATGGAGCAAATATTATTTATCTAGTCATCTGTTCATGGGAGCTTTAGCTGCTTCCACATTTTAGCTACTGTAAATAATACTGCAGTAAACATTGCCGTGAAAAGCTTCCATGTTTTTTTTTTTAAAACTCAGTTCCAATTGTAGTGGTTCTGAAATGAAGCTGCTGCCCATTTCAGAGTGCTACATAATCTACCTTTCCCAAAAGAGCTGTGCAAATTTGATGAAGATTTAGTAAAACAAAGAACTTGAAATTATTATGATGTTGCACCATATGTTATGCCACGTTTGCCAAATTTTTGTCTTTAGGTGTGTTTGCTGAAATTTACATATACATATATATAATCCAGGTCTCTCTTTCTCTGAAACAGTCATTTAATAATAGAAATAAATGCTTGTTAAAAAAGAGAAAAATGCTTGTGTATCTTGTCACTTAGCTTTACCTGAGTGTGATTTGCCAAGTTGCCATTCAAAAACGGATGCTTTCAATTTGGGCCCCAGACCTGTGGGAGCCTAACCAGGCAAACGTGGAAAATCAAAATGTAGTTCCTGAATTAAAATAAACAGTGCAGTGAAATCAGATTAGATACAAGTCCATCTGGTTCTCCAGCACAATGTACCTGCTATGATTTCTCTCAGGTGGACGACGCTCTGAGTGGTAATGTGAACACTAATTGCTTCTATCCTGCCAGTCTTCTTGATTCCTCTGGGCTTTTGAAGAAAATAAAAATTATACGTGCCTTTCAGGAGCGGGATCCATCTGGTTTAAAGAAAATGACATTATCTCTCTGCAGACCTGGAAGACTTTAAACTACAATTGCTGAAAAACTTGAACAGACTACTTCTAACCAGACCCAAGAGGAAGAGGGCTTGTTAAGGAGTGAAACCTTTTGTCTTTTCTTGTTGAGCACTGAAGTAAGAGCATCAAGACCATGTGCAGAATTTCAAAGATCATGTTCTGCATTGGTTAATCAGTGACTGAACCCTGGATGATCTCCAGACTAAATTATTGTTCAATTTTGAGAAGAAAAATCCAATAGCTGTGTTTCAAGTGGCTTATAAAATACATCCAGCATTTAAATAAATGAATCACCTTTATCAAAATAAACTAGAGAGTTCTTTAGATCTCTGACTGACTCACACCAACACACTGAGTCAGGATCTGATTTTTTTTTCTATTTGGGTCACATCCAGGGATGCACAGGGGTTACTCCTGGCTCTGCACTCAGGAATTACCCCTGGCGGTGCTCAGGGGACCATATGGGATGCCGGGATTCAAACTCGGGTTGGCCATGTGCAAGGCAAATGCCCTACCCACTGTGCTATCATTCCAGCCCCTGAGTTAGGATCTCTGGGAAACCAACAGGTATAGGGGAACTACTTGCAAAAAAGGACACAGAATCAAAACACATAATTCTAACCACCTCAGTTATGCCTCAGTTCTCTAGATTACATTTATTTGATGTTTTATTGTTTCCCCTGGCGTTCATATCTATGGTTGCATTAAATCTGTTAACAATAATGTACAGCAGGGAAAATAGATGCTCAGTAATTTTATTAGTCCTTTTCTTGGGTCACTAAAACTCTGGTGTTACCCCTCTGGTCTATCCTCCACACTTGAGTAAGAATAATCTTTTTAATATGGGCATTTCATCAATTCCATTCTGCTATATTATTTTATTGTAAGTGCTCCTCCATTACCTTTAGTATGAATCTCACCTTCTTCATAGGTCATAAAATGTCAGCGATAATTTTGTTTCTGTGAACCTACCAGGCTTCAGCCCTGCTTCCCCTCCTTATATACTAAGCTTCCACAACATTGACTTCTCATTTGCCCTCTGAATGACATGATCCATCTCACAACTCAGCCTGCCCCTGTCTCTAGCATATATGCCTTGTTAATCCTTACTCATTCAATTATAGCTGCTGCTCAGTATGTATTTTTTATTCAAATTTAAGGATTTCTTTTATTGGTATTTATTTTGCACTGTCCTATATAATTTAACAGAAGCATTTAAAAACTGTTTTACTGTAGCAAATTTTTTTAGAGAAGAAACTGTGCCTTGTTATAGTTGTATCTTCAGGATGAGAACAAAGCCAGGAACATGAGTGAATGGATGGGTACCGGAATTCCTATTCCAACTATGAAATAACCACAGTGGCCAGTTTTGTGTGTATTTTTCCTAGTTCCTACTGAGGGGACCCACCTTATACAAGTACAACCTGAAAGCATCTATGTTTCTCCTATGAGACTCTTATAACTGCTGAATATGACCTCAGTGGGACTTTCTCCTCTCATACGCATGTAACAGGAAGTGATAGTGGCCCATATACATGGAGCTGACCTGTTTATCTGACCAATACAGGATGGAAAAGGAAGATAAAAGTTTAGGAGGTGAATCCTGAAATCTGGTATTACTTATGAAAAGGAAGATCTTCCTACCATATTAATGATTCCCTTGTACAGGACAGTCATTTAACTCTTTTTTTTCTGGCTTTTTGGGTCACACCTGGTGATGTACAGGGGTTACTTCTGGCTCTGCACTCCTGGTGGTGCTCGGGAGACTATATGGGATGCTGGGAATTGAACCCGGGTTGGTCGCGTGCAAGGCGAATGCCCTACCCGCTGTGCTATTGCTCCAGCCCCAATATAGTCATTTAGCTCTTGTGCCCCACCATATTTATTCTTTCTCCTAAATTTTCTGTTGCTCCTAATTATTTTCCCCAATTAAATTTGCACATTCCAATAAAATAGAAAAGCAAAAACTGCTGATCATTTCATTTATCTTTCTGAGAAATTCAGTCCGATTTATATGCATAACATTGACAAAATAGGCATCATTTCATGTTTTAAAAGAATGAACAAAATATAACATCTGCAACCAAGCATTATAACAACATTTCTGCTTCTTGGATAATAATATTTCAGTATTGGATAATACTACACAATAATTATTGGAGAATGTTGATTGACAAAACTCACTGTGAAGAGAAGAAATAAATAAATTTCCTGTACTACTGGAGTAGTATTTATGTAAATCTTACAGAGAATAACTTTTATTAGATTTTTCTAGATAACTCCTTATACAAGAGCACTTAGGTGCCAACATGTCTTAAACATCTAGATGATTTCATAAATACAGGGAAAATTGTTCTTAAATACAAGAAAATGTAATTAGAACTTTTAGTTTGGAAATCAGATGTTGCAATTAGGTAGAAATAGTTGAATCATGGTGAAACTCTTGAACTTTGCATGTAAAATGTTCTTATGCAATTAAAAGTATCAGAGAGTACGCTGTTGGCATGGATGTGGAGAGAAAGGAACCAAGGAACCCTCCTATACTGCTGGTGGGAATGCCGACTGGTTCAGCCCTTTTGGAAAACAATATGGTCGCTTCTCAAAAAATTAGAAATCGAGCTCCCATTTGACCCAGCAATACCACTTTTGGGAGTATATCCCGGAGAGGAAAAAAGTATAGTCAAAATGACATCTGCACCTGTATGTTCATCGCAGCACTGTTACAATAGCCAGAATGTGGAAAAAACCCAAATGCGAGAACAGATGACTGGCTAAAGAAACTTTGGTACATCTACAAGATGGAATACTATGCAGCTGTCAGAAAGGATGAAGTCATGAACTTTGCATATAAGTGGATCAACATGGAAAGTATCATGCTAAGTGGAATGAGTCAGAAAGAAAGAGACAGACACAGAAAAATCACACTCATTTGCAGAATATAAAATAGAATAGTAGCAATTAATACCAGGAGGCCTGCTCCACAGCTTGAAAGCTGACCTCACATACTGGGGGAGATGGCAGCTCAGACAGTGAAGGGAACACCACCCAAAGTGCAGTGGAGGATCCACTAAGGATAGGAGAGGTGGGTTGAAAGAAGACTATAGATTGAACATGATAGCTACCCAGTATCTCCATTCAAACCATAACACTCAAAACGAGAGAGAGAACGTTAAGGAATTCCCTGCCACAGAGAGGAGAGGAGTGCGGGGGTGGGGAGGGGCGGCAGATAGCACGGGGAGGGGAGGGAGGGACCCTAGGGCCATCGATGGAGGAAAATGGACAATGGTGGGGGGATGGGTACTTGAGTATTGTATGACTGTAACACAGGCACGGAACTCTGTAACTGCACCCTCACGGTGGCTCATTAATAAAAAAAATAAAAATTAAAAAGAAGTATCAGAGAGTAGTAAAATACTTTGAACATTGTAGACAACCAATAATTATTGACTAGCATGAATAACTGCAATTCATTTTATAACAAGTTGAGTCTTCATTTCTCAGGCTGGTTTTATAAGGTAAGCAGGGACTTAGATGTTACGCAGTTAATTATAACTAAGTAAAGAGAAAAACAGAATTATTCTATTCCAAACTAGTATGTTAATACCTAAGAAAAAAATTTCTAGGTATGATATTTGATTGCCCTTGTGAACCACTAATTTTATAATTTACACTACTTTTAAACTCTCTTGTCTCAACACACCTCTTATTACTCAGAATGAGTTACTCAGAATGAGTCTGGGTTAACATTTTTGTATACATACTCTGTAAGGAATCATATTTTAATAAGCAAAATCACCTGAGGAGTAGGTTAAAAAACAAATAACAAGAATGGGATTTTGATTTATAGATCTAGCGAATGAACTCTGGCTAGCTCTTTGGTAATGCCTCTGTGATGCCAGTGTTCTTGGAGCACACTTTGAGTAGCAACACGTGGACAATGAAGAGATTTTAAAACAAACAAAACTCCAAACACAGGAGTCAATATCTACTGGAATAAGATGATTTTGGGAATCAGAGGCACCTGAGAGAATTGATTTGGGTGTTCGATGGTATGGAAGTCCAGACCCCAAAGAAGGTAGTGGCACTTCTCAACAACAACTCTTAAACCACCCCCAAAATAAATACTTTTCTCTCACTCAGTGATGGCAAGGAAATTTTTTAATTTGCGTCTGGGAGAGTACATCTTAGTCTGTGGAGGTCTTCTCTCAATACACAGGAAAAGCGCAGACTAGAAAGATTACAAATTTAAACATCCACCCATTGCTCAGAGTTTGGAAAGCAGAAGATACATGAGCTGATTTCCCACTGGAGCTCTCTGCTCTGCCCTCCCCTTCCCCCCAGTTTTATGAAGAAACAATTGTCTCACTCTTCTGTTGGAATGAATAGTCTGAACTTTATCTGAAATATTATTTGCTGGAGTGGGGAGAGGGAAACAGCTTCAGAGGACAGCTTCAGAGGTTTGGCAAAAAGTGTTGATGGAGCCAGTTTAATAGCCAGTTTTTGACCCATCATTTCTGGTGGCTTAGCTAGGAGTTGTATTCTCCCACTTGTCTTATAATCAGTAAATGATCCACTATTATTTAACAACCATTTCTCTGCCTCATCATTATCATTCATAGTTATTTTTGTTTCCTGTTATCTGTAGAGAGTGTTAGAAAGACATAAAATATGAGAGAAAATCCATGTGAAATTTTTATTGATGTGATTTCACCAAACTATAGACATGACCTGCTCAACAGTAATGCGGATTTGTCAATTAATGGTTAACACTCTGGATTCTGAAATGCTCAACAGAGACCTATCCTATGCAGTTATGATGCACTAAGAGGATTTGAAGAGGATAGATTCAATCTTTGAAGAGGATATATTCAAACTATGCATAAATTATTTTATTCACCATCATCATCATCATCCTGTTGATTGTCGATTTTCTCGAGCAGTCTCAGTAATGTCTCCATTCGTCCTAGCCCTGAGATTAAAGCAACCTCTCTTTTCTCTTTACTCGTCCTTCCCAATGTTGCCACATTGGAGGCTCTTTAGGGTCAGGGAAATGAGACCCATCATTGTTACTGGTTTTGGCATATGAATATGCCACGGGGAGCTTGCCAGGCTCTCCTCTGTGTGGGCAGTAAACTCTTGGTAGCTTGCCAGGTTCTCTGAGAGGGAGAACTAGGCTATAAGATGTTGGGAGCTTGGTTTTATAGTCTCTGGATGTTGGCCATTGATGGAATTACATGGTGCTGGTAGTTTCTGGGTGTGGCCGCCTAGGTACTGGAAAATGGGGGATCTGTGCGGAAGAGGCCCAGTCCTGATCTGAGCAGGCTTGGAGATCTCAGCCCTAGGTCCTGCACACCTGGGTTCCTCTGCCAATTCCTTCGTGCATGAGGCTTGGAAATTATTTTATTAATAATTAAAACTCATTGTAAATTGGTTTTAATGTTCAAAGTGCTTTAAATTCACTGCATCATCTGATTTTCAAAATGGTTCTGAAATAATTAACATAAGTATTATTTGATACATTAAAAATGAATGAACAAGAGTATAATTCTCCCCTACTATTATTTATTTTTAAGTTAAGGTATATTTAGTAATCCAGAAATTATTACAGATGTTAATGTTCATAGAGATTTTTTTCTCTAATTTTCTTCCTTTTTATTCTATTTTCAAAAATTGGAATATTCAATATCCTTGAAATATTTCACTATTTATATTTTAACTCTGTGTCAGATCAACCCAATAATTAATTTCAGAGAACATTTAATATATGTCATTAGTATAATATATTTCTTTGCAAGTGTTATTAAGAGCCATAGATAATACTAACTTGGAGCACTAATTTTATTTTCTTGCTTCTATGTGGTCTAATATTCACAAAAATGCTTATGTCATTTTCATAACCTTATTTTATCTTATTTTTGGACCCTGGCTTTCTAGCTTTTAGTTTATCAATAGGCTTGATCACCTTTTTTCTAGTATGTGAGAGTTTAGTGATCAAAATAAAATGTATACATAAAATTTTGAAAAATATGCAAATGGTTGGATAATTATTATAACAAACAATATGACTGTGTGCTCATTTCTAAATGAAGGTCAAGGTAAAGCAGCAGATAGAGGTGGTGTTAGCTTGATTTCTCTCACACATTACATAGACATCCATAACCAAATTCTTTGGGCTCCATTTGCCAGCTAAATCTGTGTCCATTGTGATACGTTAAGGAAACAAGACACTCAGATCACAATCATTTGAGTGTTTATAAAATGATTTGGAAAAAAAAAAAACTATGTCAGTATTTTAGGAAACCACAAGAGAGTGCAATGCTGTAGTGAATAACAGCTCCCAGACTGTAAGGGAAGGAGTCCTTCTGGGCACTGGAAAAGAGCCCTGGGAGCAGCTGCCCTGAGTGAGCCTTTGGTAGGAGCCTTTGGTGGTGGCTCCTACCAAATACAGCACCTTTCAGGCAGTTCCTTAGGGAGGGGAGTCAAGAAGAAACATAGCTTCCTTTCTTATGTTACTCAAGAAGGGTGGGGAACCTTCTGATTGCCAAGGTCCATTGGAATCTTTATAACCTCATACAGGCAGACAGGCCTTGGGCAGCTGTCCAGAACCATACTCTGCTATGTATCCTGTATCAGGACCAGGCCACATGATTTCATAGGCCTCCCAGGGCCTATGTGCAGATTTCCTTCACCCCTGATTTAGAAGAAGCACAGTTGAACCATGGTCCACAGAAATCTACCATTCAAGGGAGGTAAGATCCAACCGAAGAGGCAACTGGACAATATCTACGATGATATTCAAATCTGATTACTTTTCATCACCTTTCTGGAAACTACTTTATGGTTAGGGGGATATCCTACCAAGATTTTTCCACAACCAGCCAGAGTGTCTCAGGCTTTTTATGTCAACACGCGATACTTCTCTTCTCTGTTCCTTCCATATTCTCTGAGTTAAACCTAAAGTTGTCATTATGAACAGCTGATCATGCACTAGTTTGCCCATCACCTCTTATATCCTACAGTTCCATTTATCTTCTGTATCAAAAAGCTCCAATCATACTGTATTAATGTTGATTAATGCTGTAACAAATTATTGAAAAATTAACATCTTAAAAAATGCAGATAGCCCGCCGGGGCCGGTGCTCCGCTCCGGCCGGCCAGGTTTTCGGCCCGGGTGCCCATGCATCTGCAGAGCCGGTGAATGTGGAATGAGTGGGATCCAGAGACAGCTTTAGGAATTGGGGTACCAGCAAGTGCTTGCACCCGTGTATGGAGACTGTGAACTAAGCCTTTGCCCCACGCTGGCTAATGGAGGAAATAACCTTCCTTCTTGGTCTCTCTCCCCTCCGGGAGAAGGCGTGGTGTCCGACAATTTGTGGGTCCGTTGAGAAGGTATGAACTTTTGGCGCGAGAAAAAAAAAAAAAGTGTGCTTTGAACTTGAAACAGCCGCGGGATACAGGGCCAGCCCCCGCCGGGGCCGGTGCTTCGCTCCAGCCGGCCGGGTTTTCGGCCAGGGTACCCATGTCTCTGCAGAGCCGGTGGATGTGGAACGAGCGGGAACCAGAGACAGCTTTAGGAATTGGGGTTCCAGCATCTGGCTGCCGCGTCCGCGCGACTTAACATTTATAATTGTCAGCAATGTGAAACGGTTCCTTTTGAACAGGTCTGACTTGGGGGGGAAACTCCAAATAATAACAGTAAGTTTTTGTTGAAATATTGAAGGTTTTTAATGTAGCAGCCACCTCTCTGGACTGTGAACTAAGCAAAAGCCCCATGCTGGCCGACGCGGCATGGCGTACACCATACTATGAGGCGCTGGAAGGAGGATGAGGGGGAAAAAGGAAAAAAAAAAAAAGGGAAAAGGAAAAAGGGAAAAAAAAAGAGAGAGAGAGAGTTATGTACTTGTAGCAGTGGGGCTACATATCTCTTCATTTCCAGCAATGAAAAACTAATTATCAAATGTAGTAGGTCTGTCTCTCTTGGTTGGAAACTCTAACAACTATAGTGAGTTTTGTGTTGAATTATGGAATGTAATCAAGGTAAAGAAAAAATGAAGTGAAATTCATTAGTTATACAGTAGGGGGTAGGGGGTGGGGGCGGGGGTATACTGGGGTGTCTGGTGGTGGAATATGGGCACTGGTGAAGGGATGGGTGTTTGAATATTGTATAACTGACATATAAACCTGCGAACTTTGTAACTTTCCACATGGTGATTTAATAAAAAGTTAAAAATAAATAAATAAATAAAATAAAAAATAAAAAAAAGTTAAGCATAGAAAAAAAATGCAGATATATCATTTCATATTCTCAGAGGTCAGAAATCTACTACCAAGGGAAACTCTTCGGGGGCAAAATTTTTTATTTGCTTTTTCCATCTTTTGTAAGCTATTTACATTTTTTGGTTCATGGGAGTCTTCCTCCATTTCCTTTTCTTTTTTTATATATTTTTTGGGGGTGGAGGGAAATATCTCGCTGTGATAAGAGCTTACTTAGGGCTCAGTGCTTAGAGATCACTCCTAGCATCCTCAGGGGGTCTATGTGAAGTACCAAGATTAACCTGGGTCAGCCATGTGAAGGGAGGTATCCTACCTGCTATATTATGCCACCCTACTCTGTCTTTCTCTCTTTTTTTATTGAATCACCATGAGCTACAGTTACAAAACTTTCATGTTTAAGTTTCAGTCGTACAATGATTAAAGCAAATATATTAATATCTTTGCATCTCTTCACCTCTGTGATCTCATGTCTCCCTTTTATTCAGGTCTTGTGATTAAATTGGACAGAACTGATAATCCAGGGTAATCTCCTTGTTTCAAAGTTCTTAATCAAATCTGCAGATCCTTTTGCTATATGAAGTAATATATTTACATATATCAGTCATTAGGTTATGGACATTTTCTGCAACCCATTATTCAACCTTCAACCTACCACACAAGCCTATTTCCCTTACTGTGAAATAACTCAAGGTCTTAAATTTCATATTTCCCTTGGAGAGATAGTATCAGATCTCATCTTTAATGGCCTGCACTCTTAATTCATTCAGTTCTTTCCTTATAGGCTGCCTTGTCAGAGAAACCAGCATCATATCACACCTTCCTCCCTCCCACTGCCTCTGGAGCTCTCTGTTCTTTAATTCCACTAAATTATTCTTAGTACTTAATACTACCTGACATACTAGGTGTATGTATGCACATGCGTGCATATTTGTAGATTGCTTTTTAATTTGTTGCCCTCATAAAATTCATTCTGCAATAGACTGGGTTTCATTAAAATTCACTGTCCTCAGAGTCTGGAATGATGCTTGGCTCCTAAAAAAGTCTTTAAAAATATTTATTGAGTGGCAGTTCACATAATAATCACCCTCTCTTTTTTACAGTCTATTTACACAGATGTTTGAGAAACTGAACTTCAATGTCTTAAATCTTTCTGTATTTATTTTTAACTATAAAGATAAGGCATTTGGGAAGCAAAAAATCTCAAACTGTGCAAAGATATTTAGTAACATCCCCTTCCCTTCCCAGTTCCCTAGTCACATCGTTCAGAATCCATCAAGAATGAAGAGATAGTTCAACAAACTGAGTTCATTCATGCTTTGTATACAGGCAGCCTAGGTTCAATCAGTGCCACACGGTTCCTAAGTATTGTCAGGAGTGATTCCAGAGTACAGAGTCAGGAGTAGCCCCTGAGCAAAGCTGGATGTTGCCCCAAACTCCCACCTCCTGAACTGAAGGGTCAAAAATAAAGTGCCCACTGAGTTTTAGTGATGTTTCTTTCTTGCATCCTTACTACTCCAGGGTGAGAGCAGCTTCCTGCAGATATTGAAACTACTTCGTGTATTCATTTTCTATGACTGTTTAACAAATACCACAAATTTCGTTGCTTAAAACAATATGCATTTAATAAGTCCCTTTCCCTTAGCTTGATCCTCTGCATCCTTTGCTGGACGGAATACAAAACTACAGTCCAGGGGTTGGCTGGGCTGTGCCAAAGATCATGAGAAGAAGAATCCACTGCCATTCATATGGCTGACAGAATTCATGTCCTTGTGGCCAAAAGAAGTGATAGCTCCTTGTAACTGATATCACAGAAGAGTGGTTCTCAAATTGTAGAGGATGCTGCAGTTCTCGGTCACATGCTTCTCTCCATGAGCAGTTCACAACTGGCACACACATTTAGCCTTCTGATCTTCGCATTCTTTTTGGAGGGCAGAGAAACCAAATGATGCTTAGAGTGCCCAGAGGACAACAGTTGGTTGACCCAGGCAACCAACTGGTGATTTTAATATAAAGGCCTGAGGATGCTATGCTGCTAAGGGCCCTGTGGTGTTGCAATTACCCAGGCCACTCTGTTAGTGCTCAGGGACCTCTCCAGAGTGAGCCTGTTGGTTTTGGGAGACCATATGGTGCTGGGTATTTAAGTAGAGTCAGTAAGGCATGCACCTTAACGCTCTTCTATGTCTTTGGACCTTGATACGTTCAGTTAATGTCCTCAAATATAAATATTATAATATCCAGGACTATAATCTCTAGATCTAGTCTGCTTTATTCTATTCATACTCATAAGATGAGAGTAATTTTGTCTTATTATATTATATAATAATATATTATGCAATATATTATTATATACAATATACTATATTATATATAGTATAATATATTATATATATTATCATATCTCATCTTATGTCTCATTCAATGTCTTGGCTTTTTAATACTATCTACATCATTCATATCTCAGCTCAAACTTTTCTGCTAGACATCAAATGTGAATATATATTTTATCTTAGGAGAACAGATGTGAAAAAACTGGATGTGTCCCTTGGAATTCATGGTTTGAAGTCCCAAGCTATTCTTTGCCAACTGCTAAGATACTTATACAGAATTCTAGGATTCTGGAGAACTATGATTTGAAAGTCATGGTCTATCAGCAAACCATTTTTGACAGCATATGCATAGTCTTAGTTTACTATCTTGAGATTCTACAAAACTTGGAAAATTTTGGAGAGTATTAAGACTATTTTTCTGGTTTTTTTTTTGGGGGGGGTCTTTGGGTCATACCTCACAGTGCTCAGGATTTACTCTTGCTGAGGAGTCATTCCTAGGCACCGGGGGTATTGGAGAACCATATATAGTGCCAGAGATCAAACCAGAGTCGGATTAATGGAAAGAAAGTTCCTTAACTCCTATTCTATATCTGGGCTCATAAACTTTTAAATTAAATCTACAGAACATGGCCAGTGATAAAAGCATTATATATCATTTTTAAAAAAAGAATATCTAATTCTATTCTACTTTTTTATATCTAAAATAGAGAAAGCTTCAGGGGAAAATGTCAAACCACAATTTAAAGCCAGCTCAACTAGTTGCAAAGAAAAGAGGAGTTTTTAGCATGTGTTGAAAGCTTTTTGACATTTCTATAAATAAGCTCATCCTGCATTTCTGTTCACTTCCTTCACTTAATAAGAATTTTTAAAAAGTCTATCAGCAGACTTAGCTCTTTTATATATCATCTAAATTTCAGCCAACATCTTTTTTAGCATTATATAAAACTGGGTAAAATATTTCTATTGAATCTCTACACTCATTAAAATAGTTTCAGAAACCTAGCTCTTTGAAAAAAATCTACTAGTCATTAATGTGCACATTCGAATATGTTTGATTATGCAAAGTTAAAAAATATAAACTCTGAAAGATGCAGGTCTCTTTTAAAGAGACCTAAACAATGTGAACTAGAACATGCACAATTTGAAATTCTTAAAAGAAGAAAATGAGAGAATTACCTGGTACTGTCTAATGCCAATCTACCTGAATGTTTCAGTGAAAGTATTGAGTCAGAGAGAAATAAACTTGTGATTACAGGGGCATCCCATTATATTTCTATATATGACAGGTGCTATGAACATAAGTAATGCCCATGACAGGATTTTTTCTTGCCTTCATGGGGTTTGGTAGATGAAACAGATATGGAATGAACAGTTATAGACATGGTGTCCTAGCATTGGAAATACGTTCAAAAAGGAAAGCTTGTGTCTGGAGGTACACATTTGGGAATAATAAACATTTATTTTAAAGTATTGTTTAGATAATATGGCTACAGTGGAGTTAAAAGTTTTAGTATTGATATACGAAGTTGCCATATATTACCACCACCAAAATGCTCATAACCCTTCACTGTATGTCACCTCTGGTCTGATCATCATGCTCCCTCAACAACCCCCACCCCCCACACACATTGTTTTTAAATCAGTTTTATAATCCAAGGCCAATGGATTGCCATTATTGAATATTTTCTGGGCATTGGAAGCATTTAAATGGTTTGGAAACTGGGAGATAAAAGTGGAAGGAATCTAGAAGAAGACTGGTTTCTTCAAAGTATTTTGGAAATAAGTGCTCTGAAATTATGAGGTAAGAAGGCAGCATAGAAAAGAGAAGAGAAACTAGACATTGAGAAGTGTTGTGGGGAAGAGAGACTAGACTTCTTGTTAAAAGGACAGTATGATGAATTTGCATTTTTGTGTTTTTATCCAGAACAATGATTAGTGTTTGCACATCATATCCTCCCCTAATTCTATAAATTTATGTGTTTGCTGCCACAGAACTGAAATAGTTACTAAAGTTAGATGTAACTATGTATCTCTGTGTAGTGATGCGGAAAACAGAGGGATCTGGTGACAAAGTCAAGTGCAAACTGCCCCATATTCCCAGCAGTTGACATTAAAGAGATAAATGTCAAATGTGTGCGAAGATAATCAAAAGTGCGCTATTAGTATCAGACAAGACCGAGTGTATGTTGAAGCTTAAAAGGAGACAAACTGGGGTTCTTTCAGATGAATATGAATATAATGCACAAGGAACATAAAAGTGTCATGAGTCTTTATATAGCTACTAAGATGTCATCATGATATATAAACCAAAGACAAAAAGGAAACCGGAGAAAGATAAATCAACATCAATACAACTCTCAGCCATAGACATGCAGAAAAAAAATGAATATGTGTATGGAGGATATATAGGCTGATTATATATGTATTCCAGACCTATGGCTTGCTAACAAATAATCATTAAATTTTTGTACTCTCGCTGTCTGTCTCTCTCTCCCACACACATGCACACATCATAATCTCCACCATCATCATCATCAATATTGATTTTAGGTAGTAAGAGAAAGTAATGGCCATAAGAAAAACCTGAGAAATTTATTGAAGGACAATCTACTAAGATGAAAGAGAAATAATAAAATAAGTAAATCTCCTAACATTTTTCAGTGACTATTTTTTTCATAATACTAATGAACTCATTAATCCTATGTGGTTTGTAAGGTTCAAATGTCATGAATAAAGAATAAGGTAAGTGTTTTTATTTTCTAAAGATGATAAAAACAATAAGGATGCAATAAATACACATAAAATTTAAGTTATTCTCTCTGAAAAATATTCTAAATTTAAAAAGCACCTCATAGAATCTAGCTATAAAGTGAAATAATAGTACATTACCAAAGATATAAAGATAGTAAAAATCACAACCTGCTAATTATAATAGATAAAATTATGTGATCATCAAAAAGGTATAAATCATGTATTAAATATATAACACTAGAAGCATTCTAACAAATTGAAATTCCTCCTGAGACTGGATCGATAGCACAGTGAGTAGTGCATTTGCCTTGCACTCGGCCGACCAGCGTTTGATTCTGCTGTCCCTCTCAAAAAGCCCGGCAAGCTACTGAGAGTATTCGGTCCGCACAGCAGAGCCTGGCATGCTACCTGTGGCATATTTGATATGCCAAAAACAGTAACAACAAATCTCACAATGGAGACATTACTGGTGCCTGCTCGAGCAAATCGATGAACAATGGGACCACAGTGCTACAGTGCTATTTTAAATTCTTTATGGCCATTGATGTCTAAGATCCCATTGTTTCTGGAAGACAAGAACAAGAAACAACATAATAATGACAACAAAGAGGAGCAAACAAAACAATTTGAAAAAGTTTAGGTGCCATTATTTTCAAATTGTAATGATAGGGTTTCATGCATGACACATGCTAGGCCCACAGTCTCCACCATTGTTCCAGTGTCCTCTCTTGTCCTTCTGTGGTAGGCGTCCATCTATTTACCACTGATGAAACCAATGATACATGATTTAAAAAGACCTAAAGTCAGTTAAATAGACTGACAACTTTTAAAATAAATATAAAAAATACTTTTCTATAAGCAAGTGTAATTCACACCTAGGAAAGAGGACCTTCAAGCTTTTAGCAGTCTCCTGGCAGAAAGGAATGCAGACATTGGAAATGATGCCTTGTCGTCTCTTCCTGAAATATTGAGAGGAGTATTTGGCTTCACTTGAGCCTTTGAGCAAGGCTGCAGCAAGGGCAGGGACTGGGAAACAGCTTGTGGAATACTTGTTCAGATGAAGACTGGGATTCGTGGGAAGAAGTTGAGTGTATTTCCATAATTGTCATGATCTCTTGGGACTATCCCAACTACATTGGGATACTCAATTTTTCTTGCTGAAGTGCAATTTATCAAAGCTTTTGAAAAAGTCAGATCACTGTGAAATCTGATTAAAAATGACAACTCAGCCTCCTGTGAATATAGCTTTGGGGGAAAGAATCTCTAGAGCAAAGGTCAGGGTGTGACCCAGGATCTGAAACTGTAGGTTTATTTAAGAAAGAAGAAAAGAAAGGAAAAGGTGAAAACTAGGTCTAGCATAGTCGCTTAGGGATCAGACTAAAAATCCTAAAGTGACCCAGTCACCAGACCACAACAGCTCTGATTTGGGAATGACAGAGGATGTAAATATAAATGTTAAGTGAGGAACTCAATTTGAAACAACCACCTGGAGCCTAAGTGAATATTGAATTAGTGGTAAGACACATCAATTGAACCAGCTTTTTTAAAAACTTCCAGGCTGAAGAAGCAGAATAAAATGACAGCAGGAGCTAGTTGTACCTTCCAGCTTCTTTCTACTTGGCATCTGAGAAACAAGCAAATTTCTAAGTAAATCACTTGAATTCATAGATTTATAAAGGGGTAAACTTTAAGGAAATGTAATACTTCTTGCCAGAATATAATGGCTTACTGATTTACTAAAAGAATGAAAACAGAGAATTACATTTTTCTGCTAAAAATTTCATCATACTAGATATTTAAACAATAGCTCATAAGTTATTAAATATTATTTCTGTGATGTTTATTATGAAGGTGGGTTAAAAAGGATAAGAAAAAAGAATAAGATATTTTTCATATATGTCTGAAAGAGTACTAATGTATGAAGTTTAGAAACAAATTTATGAGAATATTCTAATTGAGGAAAGTTTAAATGCATTGCTTGCACGAACACATATATTGCATGTTTTTACTTATTGATAGGCTATATCACAAACTTTCAAAATGTTTAATTTAATATTATTTCCCCTAGGAAATAGAAATTCAGTATCAAATAGAATTTTTATCCTCCACATTCCTATAATTTGCATTTACTAAAAACTATAACAATAGGCTGGAGAGTATAGTAAGTAGGGCATTTGCCTTGTACAAGGCCAACCAGGCGCAATCCCCAGCATCACATACAGTTCCTTGAGTTCTGCCAGGAATGATTCCTGAGTGTAGAAACAGGAGTAACCCCTGAGCACCACTGGGTGTGGCCCAAACACACACACAAAAATTAATGAATATTTTATAAAATACAATTTTTATATATTTTACAAATGAATTTTTTAAACTTTAAAAAATCTATAAGTAGCTAATGAAGCCATGAACTATTATAGAAGCTTAGGAACAAAAGGGGATCATTAAAACTATCAAAATGAAGGTCATTAAGATTATTGCCTCTTGGAGAGTACACTCAGTTAATTCTGACAATGTTTAGAATAATTTAATAACACCTAATTTAAAATGTATGATATTTAAAAATATTGGATTGCACATATTTTAAATACTATCTGGATAGTAACCTAACTGGATTTAGAAATGAAGTTTGATAACTTACTAAGAATATTATTTATGATTATGGAAGAGCATATCAGTGAATCTGATAGCTTTCCATGTTAAGACAGCATACTAAAAGATACTTAAGAAAGAGGACAGATTTTTGAGGCCAAAGACTAGTGATAGTAAATTAGCAGTGCCATAATTCTTGTAAATCTTATTAAATAAGTCACTGTCATCCCGTTGCTCAACAATTTGTTCGAGCGGGCACCAGTAACGTCTCTCATTGAGAGACTTATTTTTACTGTTTTTGGCATATCCAATACGCACGGGTAGCTTGCCAGGCTCTGCTGCTCGGACGAGATACTCTCGGTAGCTTGCTGGGCTCTCCGAGAGGGGCAGAGGAATTGAACGTGGGTCGGCCTCGTGAAAGGCGAACGCCCAACCGCTGTGCTGTTGCTCCAGCCCCTATTAAATAAGTATAGAAAAAAAATTAAGTAGTTGATGTATTTTGAGATTTAAAGAGCATCATATATTCCTATTGCTGATTGCATTTTGTGGCATTTGAAAAGATCTTGAACAAATTAAATTGTATTTTTTAAAAATTTTAGTTTCTTGGGGCTGGAGTGATAGCATAGCGGGTAGGGCGTTTGCCTTGCATGTGGATGACCTGGGTTCAATTCCTCTGCCCCTCTCGGAGAGCCCAGCAAGCTACCAAGAATATCTAACCCACATGGCAGAGGCTGGCAAGCTCCCTGTGGCGTATTCGCTATGCCAAAAACAGTAACAACAAGTCTCACAATGGAGACGTTATTGGTGCCCGCTCGAGCAAATCAATGAGCAATGGGATGACAGTGACAGTGATACAGTAATAATTGAAATAGGAAAGCAGGACACAGCCTTGTCCAGACTCAGCTTTCTGTGTGCTAGAAAATACAAATTTCTCACTTCATTGTACCTGACCATGATTAATCACAAAAAGACTGTGAATATTGATTTGGAAGTTAAAAGTATTAGCAAAAAAAGGTAAAATTGAAAAAAAGCAATGAATTCTGAAAATAATGAGGATAAACTATATCGTCCTACAAACATCAGTGGGAAAAGATCCAGTTTACAGCTTGGAATCCAGGTTTTTATGCTTTACTCTAGGGGCCGGCTATTTTAAAAACCATTTTCATTCCTGCTTTTCTGGTTTCAGATTAACATTATTTGGATTACATATAGGTTCCCTAATCTTATTGTTAATTTTCTATCTTTAGTAGTTCTCTCCTATCAATTCAATACCTGGTTCCATCTCTGTTATGTGTTGAAAGAATGAAACTTAAAAAAAGCATTTGGTTTGTATATAGTTGCCTGTGGGGGCTTTAGTGCTGCCTTCATTTTATTGTTTTGCTTTTGATTTTTGGGTCACACCTGGTGATACTCAGGAATTACTCTTGGCTCTGCACTCAAGAATTACTCCTGGTGGTACACAGGGGACCGTATGGGATGCTAGGGATCAAACCTGGGCCGGCTATGTGCAAGGCAAGCACCCTACCCGCTGTGCTTTCCTTCCAGCCCCAGTGCTCTCTCCACTTGGTTGATATGTATCTTGATGATTTCATGAATAATTATAATAACTATACTTAGCCACTAAGTGGCATTTTATTCTTTTTTGGGAGGTTAGGGGTATTCTTAGGATCATGCTCATGGCTTACTTCTGGCTCTGTACTGAGTGATCACATCTGGTCAAGCTAGGGGAACCATGTAAAGTGTCAGTGGTTGAGCCTAGGTCAGCCATTTACAAGGCAAGTGCCTTACTCACTGTACTCTGGCCCTATTATTCATTCATTTTTATAGGGCATACACACAGCAGTTTTGGCCAGGAGGTGGGGCAGATTCAATAGTGTTCAGGATTAAACCAGACCTAATGGTGTAATGGTGCCAGGGATTAAACTTGGGGCTTCATACTGCTAAGCATCTGGTCAGTAAGTGATTTTTTTTTTTTAAGATAACACCTACTATAATGTCCCAGGCAGCCAGAAATTAAAGAGGCACCTGTCTGTAGCAAGAACACTGGGCCTGTTTTTGTGACTAACTAATGTTCACTGACATTTGTAGAAATGTATAATTATTCATAAAAAATGCAAAAATTTGAAAAATAATATTTATAGACTACTTACATAAACTTCACATCTACATGCAGGTTAAACTCCAACTGGTGCTGGAACAATAGTATAGTAGGTAGTGTACTTGTCTTGCACACATCTGACCTGAGTTCGATCCAGGGCATCCCATATGGTCCCTTGAGCCCTGTCAGAAATCCTGACTGCAGACCCAAGAGTAACCACTGAGCATCACCAGGTGCGATCCAAAACAAAACAAAAAACTAAACTCCAACTTATTTTGATTTAGAATCACCTACTCATCTTTTAACTATAAATTTCATAAAAACATTTTGCATTATATGTCTGTGGGTGGAAAATAAATCATTGGATGTGAATAGATGACTGTTATTTGTCACTTAGACATCATCTAATGGCTATATTGCCCATTAACCAGCAATGTAATTATCAGTTTTGCAGTCATTGCCATTATGTATTAACTAGGATTATATTTGATCCATCAGCTTCCCTTTGTTGAACAGATAATTTGATTATCAATTCTAGAAGAAAAACGAATTTGAGCCTTAATTAGGAGATGGAAATTCCAATCACTCAAGAGGAATTCTGCATAGCTTTTTGCTATCATCATACTTCTTTCTGGTATGCTTTTTAAGTGGCCCAGAAACTAGGGCAGTTCTATGGTCTAAAGAAACACTGAGGTACAAAGCAGTGTCTCACTACTACACAACTCTTAGATAGAGAAATTCATGAAATTAGGCCAGTGGTAAAGACATTACCTCTCTGGATATCATCTGGCTTCCTATAGGAGAACAGATGCTGTATTGAAAGAATAATGTTTTGCTTGTATCTCTTTGGATCTCATTGAGATTTTTAATATTACAAAAATTATCCAAGAAGCTAACAGTAAAGAAACCATAACTTATTTATAATGAGTAACCTCATTTCTGAGCCTTCGTCAGATTGGGTAGGGATACTTGCTCTTGGCTTAACTGGAGCATTCTTGGCTACTAGATAAGAACTGCATTACACACAAACTCTGATCAAAATCCTCTTAGCTTTCATTTGCTGTACTCAGCTCTCTGATCTTCATATCAAAAGTAGTTTGCCTAGTTTGGGTTTCCTAGCTCCTGTTCCACTAAATGATCCAACAAATCACCACAGAAAAGCTTGATAGTTATTAGAAGTTGAAAGAGTCATGAACTAAATTTCATGCATAAGCATGACAACTCACAGAGTAGTGAAAGTATAAATTGGTTTTGTTCCTATATTGGAAGGTGAATCTTTTAGTTTAACCTCAAAAGTAACTGTATGCTCTCAAATATTTGTTTCTAACTTCTCTCCTTGCTGTAGCCACTAAATATAAACCATGATGCCAAAGATTTGCTCAGTTCCTGTCAACCTCCCACACCGAAAGACCTACTTCAAACAGACCATATTCTACTTCCAAACCCTTAAAATATCTAGCCCTCTTCTTTCCTTCATTTCTAAACAAACTAAGATAACATTAGGGCTTCCTTTGCTGCAGGTAAGACAAAAATCTAACTTTGCTTGCTTTGGAGTTTTTATTTTATTAGCATTTTTCATTTGTTTTACTTTTTCACTTGTACATTTTTTTTACTTTGGGAGCTGATAGTAAGAGCTTGCAGTTGAGAAGCTGAGATACCAAAAAACAGTACTACATAGCTGTTAAAGGCAATTTTCAGAGATTGGATATTGATGGATACTGGCAATATATTAATTGTGTTTGACTTGAATATTAACTGGAATATTAACTTGTTCATTAAAAACTGGATGAGTAGATAATATTTAAATTAATATTTTACTCAAAATAATGAATTTTAAGCATTTTTTCCCCAAATACTAACCGGTAAATTCATGCCGGCTTTACCTATGATATACTATGTTGGTTCAACACAGTCACTGGAATTTGCTATAGCTCATTCATTTCTGCAGTCAAATATTAATTTTTTAAAACCTTGATAACTGTTCTTAATTACTACCCTTTACTTTTACATCATGAAAATTAAAATGGGCTCATGTTTAACTTTGCATGTTGAGAATGACCAGATCAAGACTAATTTTTATGGAGTTACCCATGGGTTATGAGGAGAAAGAGACTATGATGTAAAACTAAAAATCAGAGTCTTGGGCAAATCAATTGTTTTATTTCTCTCTCACAAGAAAACTAACACAAGGCCTATGAGATAGCTTAACTGATGCCTAGTATGTTCAAGGTCCTGAGTTAGATCCCTGGCTAGTCATACACAGCCCATGCTTAGAATCCCTGAGGGTAGTCTTGGAGGAACAGAACACTACAGCACAGGTCTTGCAGGTGAACCTGAACTGTCAGAAATTGTAAGAAAGTTGTTGTCTTAAAACCTGATAGAAATCTGAGCACAACAGATTAAAGTGAATTTGCTTGACATTTCTGTTTAAGGACAATGCAAGATGGAGATGTAAATGTTTTGTATATATCAGCAGCTGGTTGCTTCTAAATATACATGAGAAAATATAGATTTGTTTAAAATCAATGTTAAATTTTGATGAAGCTAGAAAAACAGAATTGCTTTAAATAGAAAAATTTCTTGGCACATATAAATTATGATCAGATTTGTGAAACCAGCTTGCAATGATTCTTCTAGCAGCTAATTTAAGAGAAACACCAAATATTATCTGAAAATATTGTATCTTTAGTGTAAAAGTTAAACTGTTCCTATCACAGTTTTATTTTTAAACTAAAATAAAATCACCAAAATAAAAAAAATATTGCTCTTGGAGTCTATAAAATATAGAATACTTTGAGATTTTGCCTAAACAAAATGAAGATCTGGATTGTGAACACCGAAATATAAAATTTTTAAAACTTGTTAATTAACACCTAACTAATTCACTCTTTTGAAAATTGTGAGAACAGCTGGGTTGAAATCAATATTTGGCTATGTATGAAAATGACTTGGCAGGAAATGCCTGTGTATTTACAAGTCTAGGTACATTTCTCTTTAATTGCATTGGCAATTTTGTGCCTTGTTCCTTGGTTGTGCCAGTCTTCTCAAACAGGAGGCATATTTTTTCTGCCTTCATTTCTTCACCACCAATTTTCTTATGAGGCTCCTAAATAAGAGTATCTATCTCTGCCATATTATTGGAGCTCTTCTCAAAACATTCATTTTTCTGTATTCATAATGATACATTTTTGTGGAGCATGGTGACCAGCACTGGAGCAGATTAGATTCAACCTTGCAAAGTGGTCCTGAAGCTAGGCCCTGCGGAAGAGAGTATCTGGGCAAAGTTGGCAAAAATAGGGTGTCAGCATCAGGTGTCCTGCCTTGAGCCTCACTCGACCTCCTAGTCGCATGCGCCCTGGACATAGAAACTGTAACGTATGCTTAGTAAGTCATCCTAACAGCAGCATCTAGCCTTGATTGGGATTGGACCAGGGCAAAGTAGAGTAGGAAAGGGGATATAGGTCAACAATGCTAAACTTTATATGATTGGACCTTCCTGTAAGCTGAGACCCTCTATAAAATACGTGTGTATTTGGCAGTAAAGTGAACAGCCATCAGCTGCTCCCAGAGGTGTTTCTCCACACTCACATTTATCCTTGGTTCCACATCTGCCTGGAACCCCGTACGCAATGTGTCCAGGCACCTTGGGGAAACACTGTTCCCCAACACATTTACGGGTTTTTACATAATTATTTTTCTGTATTTCCATACCGGTTCCTTGAAGTTTTGGAAACTTAACCTTTGATAAACAATAGGTTGCTATTATTCTTTTATCATTTCAACACGGCTGTGTGTTGGCTCTATTTATTTATTTTTACAGTCTAGCTCTTTATTCATCAAGTGCCTGGCTTTGGCTACTCTAGTCCTTGCTTTTTAAAGGTTTCAAACTCATTATACTGACAATACTATGCTTCTCATAATCTGCCTTTCTTTATTTACACTTCCTTAAAATTTCCAGTACTGCTTACTACTGTTATGTTTTCCTATTTTTGTTAAAGTACCTTCATTTGTGCTTGGTATCAGCTATAAAACTTATGTTTGGTTGGTTTACTTTTTTCTTTACTGTAATGGTGCATATTGAAATCATCTTCACAGTTTCTAAGTGACAGAGGAAAGATAAAACCTTTTATTATTTGATGTTTATGTTTGTGAAGTAGGAATTAGAAATAGAAATAGAGACTTAGTAGAGAACAACCCCAAAGATATAATAACCAAAAATAATCTGAACACCATAAAGGTTGAAAAAATGTTATTTAAATAGTAACAAGATTTAGGAGACTGCTATAAAAACCCTGGGGACCCCTAAGAACAGAATAAGGAGGCAGATGCAGGGATTTTAATGAGGAAGTCCAAAAAATTTATGCTACAAAGAGCCTAGAGCATAAGAAGGCCCTAACAATTTGGGTGGAAAATTCCAAAAACTTAAAACACAATAACTAGATTTGTACTGTGATTTGTCTGCTCATTGAGATCATTAAGTGGATTGTTTTTCATATTAATCCTGCATGCTTCTCACTCTATATGAACTTCCATCAGGAAAATTTGAATGGTATGGGCCCCAAATTAACCCTAAACCTAAAAGAAATATGCATGCTCATCACTTCAGATGGACAATGGGGTCTTGATTCAACTACGTTAAGATCTACTGATAATTCTCATAGGTGTAGTGCTATTTTATTTTTAATTAAAAACGTATTAAGGTACTGTGATTTGAAAAGCTATTCATAGTTGATTTTCTGGCATATAATGTTTCAACGCCAATTTCTTTATCAGTTCCAAGTTTCCTCCATAAGTAGCTCCAGTTTCCCTCCCACTCTCCAGCCTGATTCCTTGACAAGCACAATTTTAAGTTTGATTGTTGTAGTTTGCATCCAATTCTTTCAATTTTGTTGGTTCTGTGATTATACCTCTCCTCTACACCTCCATTGTATCCAACATCCCTAGCCCTGCCACCTTTTTCTAGTTTCTTTTCATCCATTTCTGGCTTGTATTTTCTCCTCTTCCAACACTTGGGACTGCTTTGGAATTTGTATATTTCATCCAGTCTAATTCTTCAATCAAGAATAGAAAAGAGCCAGGATATCTTGGCAAATGGGGTTTCTCTCTCCTCACTTCATTGATGTCATTTGTACGAAAGGAGGTAAATAGACCATACAGGTTACTTGGTTGAAACTGGATCTAATGGAAATAGATATTATATAAATATGAATTGTTTCTACTTCAAAAATGCAAAAAGGTGGGGCTGGAGTGATAGCACAGTGGATAGGGCATTTGCCTTGCACGTGGCCGACCCGGATTCGATTCCCAGCATCCCATATGGTCCCCTGAGCACCGCCAGGGGTAATTCCTGAGTGCATGAGCCAGGAGTAACCCTTGTGCCCTTGTGCATTGCCGAGTATGACCCAAAAAGAAAAAAAAATACAAGAAGGTTATGATAACTTTGAGAGATGACTTGGAATCTCTCATGTATGGCCTTCAATAGTGTCCATTTGCCAGTTTGTCAATTTGGAGCTCAGATAGCTTAGAACTAAATTATTTCAATTTCAACAAAGTGGTCAAAGAAATGCAATATAGAATTTTTACTTTGTCATTAACAATAAATGATAGTTTTTTATGTTGTGTTTAATAAAAAGTAAATACCCCATCTTAAAAGCTTAAATTTTTTGACAAATAAAAAAAAAGGTTAAAATTTGAATTTTTTTTATCCTCAGTGCCACCAAAAAAGAAGTGAATTCTTTTTCTTGCACACCAGAGAAGATGCTATTTCCTAGTTTGGTAGAAAATCTAAAATAGATGCCTTGATTGTCAGTCTTATCATCTCTAAAATTAATGCATATTTTTTCAAAATCACATGTCTACATCACTTCGCCTAGGACATATCAAGTACTCTTTTCCCTAAAGAAAACAGTAGAGAATCATAATAAGAACAGTAAGCATTTCGTAGGTACATTTTTTTCAAGCACTGTTTCAAGTGTTATTCTTAACTCTGAGGCATGGACTGTTTTTATTCCTACCTCACATATGATATTTGAGTTCTAGTGTTAAGGTACAAATAACTGGAATATTAAGTGATGGAGCTAAGAAATGAACCCAGTAAGACTTATTCCAGACACATTCTTACTATTAAAGTTCTGTTACAAGGACTCTTAAAAACTGGGAGTTTTCTTGGAGGACCACTTGACAAGATGATGTGGATATTCTAAATCAGTTTGAGAAAAAAACATGTGCATGATATTTGCATTGTATGATTTCAAACAAGCTATTAATCTCCCTAAATTTAAAGTTTATCATCTATTAACTTCAACTAATTAGTTCATCTTTATGGATAGCATGTACATCAGAATTAAATTAGTTAATTTTTTAAAGCACTAATAGGAAAAGGGTCTTTGAGCACATTCTCTTAACCAATGTTAGTTTCTTTCATACCTTAAAATTCAGGTATCTATGGGGCTGGAGGATAGCACAGTGGGGAAGGCATTCGCCTTGCATGCAGCCGACCCGGGTTCAATCCCCGGCATCCCATATGGTCCCCCAAGCACCGCCAGGAGTAATTCCTGAGTGCAGAGCCAGGAGTAACCCCTGAGCATCGCCGGGTGTGACCCAAAAAGCAAAAAAAATAAATAAATAAAAAAAATAAAATTCAGGTATCTAGTTTCTTAGTTCTGTTGAATACATATTCTTGTATTTCTTTTCTATTCATTTAAATCATTATCCGCACACAAATAAAAACTATTATAATAATTCCCATTGAACAATACAGACTAATGTTAAGACATTCTATTTTCCTCACTTTCCAGTTGTTTAATATTTCACCAAATGGCTTCCTCCGTGAGCTCTATTACATGGTTTGGGTCTCTAAAATGCTTTTGTTATTTCTATCTCAACATCTTACATTATAGTTCTGTTTTCCACATCCTAGAAACCGCAGAAACAGTATATAGAGGATATTAGGGGGAAAAGAATTTTTTCTTCCACTTTAGTTACAAACAGAAGTTTTCTATTTTATTGGGGGAACTTGGAAGTTCTTAAGATGATCTTGGATTTTGGAAGAAATCTAAGAAATCAATGAGAAAACCAAATTAAGCAAGGTGTTAATTAGGTTTTAATATCTATGCAACAAGTGGCTGCTCTTTATTACAGTGGAATTTACAGCTCCTCTTCAGTTCAAAGCTATTAAACAAAGCTGTCATGAAAGAGAATTACAGATTGAAATCACAAACTAAATTCTTGTAACACTCAATTTTTAGTTTCAAGGAAAATGTACAGAAACATGTAAAAATAAGTTATGCGATTATATTTAAAATGTGCATTGCATAAATCTTTTTTTTTTTTGGCAAATTGAGGTTAACCTCCCTCCCTCCCCCCAAATTAGTGAACTTTGCTTCTGGTTTTCTGTTGTATGAGTGGCAAGAGAGTAGGAGTTAATGACCATGGTAAGGCAGAAGAAGTATAAAACAAAGGTTCTTAGAAATATCAGATTGTCCAGTGAAGGCAGATCTTGACATTAGAAAAGCAAAGCAAACAGGCACTACTATATCTGCTTAGTTGTGGTTTGTTTTAATAATATCAAGTAATACAAATTTGAAAACTAAATATTGCCTACTTAATCACATTTTAATTTCCTTGCAAAACCTAAGCTGCTGAGACATATTAATGAAACCTTTTTCAAAGGGCAGCCTTCTTTTAAAGCAGAGTCATCGTGCAGAATTTTCTATGCACCAGTGCGGGCTTCTATCCATTGGCGCTGCTCCAGGGAAGTTGCTTAGTTCCAGTATGTGTCACTTGCTCCAGAGGGATATGAAATTGAAATCTCGACAACTTCGAAAAAGAAAATAAGCTTGAACCTGAGCGGACAACGTTCCATCGTGAAGTGTCTGTAAAGAGTATATTCATAAGGAAACATCACCTTTTAATGATTCAGGGTTATGCACAAAATATCTCTTTGCCTTCCCCTACTTCTCATTTCTATTCTTTCTCCACTAGATTCTGGGACAGAATAATGCTTCGTTTGGCCAGAATGACAAAACCTAGCAAAAGAAGAGCTGAGTATCTGGTAATTATGTCAACCTCAAAGTCATAAGTTAAAGCCAATGAATTTGGAATGAAGATGGCTATGAAGCGCTCACTTTAAAGGTGGAATTAATATTGATGTTTCCACAAGCATTAAGTATATGGACTGCAGAAAATGGTGTCTGAGATGAAGGTTTTATGTTTGAAGAAAACTGCTGCTACTCAGGACCATGTAAATACATTTTTAAAGTCAGTTGTTAAATTCAGTGTAGATATGACTGCACTGAGACTCTGAACTATTCATGCTTGAGAGGCTATTGCGAATTCATCAGTAGAAAAGGCTCCAATTCTGGTCCTAACCTGACTTGTTAGGAGTACTGAATAAGTTGTTTATGCTTCTTTAAACCAGGTTTCTTAGGATATATTAATATTTCCTGCTTCACTAGGTTATGGAAAATGTTTAAATAATAATATTGGTAGAAATTATTTTTGTAAACTTTAAGGTACTTTATTTAGATTTTTCACACGTAAAATAGTTTCTGTCATTTGGGAAACATCATCCTCAAGTGGTAGTAAATGTCTTGATTAGATTTACAATCTCTTTTCTAGAAAAGAACATCTTCCTTAATTCCTTGCTTCTTTCTTAGTTTGCACCACTCCAACTCATCCAGTACTTACTACCATATGCCACTGTATCACTGTCATCCCATTGCTCATGGATTTGCTTGAGCGGGCACCAGTAACGTCTCCATTGTTAGACTTGTTGTTACTGTTTTTGACATATCAAATATGCCACGGGTAGCTTGCCAGGCTCCACCGTTTGGGCGAGATACTCTTGGTAGCTTGCCAGTCTCTCAAAGAGGGATGGAGGAATCGAACCCGGGTTGGCCACCCGCAAGGCAAATGCCCTACCCGCTGTGCTCGCTGAGTGGTCTAAGGTGCCAGACTCAAGCTCTGCTTTCCTGCCCTGGGGATTTTGGTCTCCAAATGGAAGCATGGGTTTGAATCCCACTTCTGACCATATGCCACATATACTTTAAATATGTATAGCAAATATATACACATCTATTTGCATATATATGAATACATATACACATATAGTAAATATAGATGCACATGCAAATATTTGTCTATAGGTGTACACAGGCATAGACACAAAACCTAACTATACTACCTATCTACGTAAAATGTTTATTTGTGGGGGCAGGTAAGATAGCTCAAAGGATTGAGCACATACTTCGCTTGTGCGAGCCCCATGTTCAATCCCCAGCATTGCCTGCTCCCTCAAACACCAACTGAGTAACTAGCCCCAGAAACTAATTGAAAATAGCCTCCAAGTGCCAAAATGTGAAACCAAAATCAAAACAAGCACCTTTCCACTGGTCCCTCATTTAAAGGACAAAATTAAAGGGATTGGAGAGACCCTACATGGTTAAGGCACTTTGCGCACTTTGCATTGCTTGTGCCTGAGTCCGGCTCAATCTCCAGCACAGCGTCCGGTCCTCTGTGCACTGCCAAGAGTGACCACCGAGCACAGAGCAGGAGTAGCTCCTGGACCACCTTTACACAAAAATAAAATTAAAGCTTCAATGAGGAAAGCTTCCTCCATTGTTCTTTCTTACTGGACTTCTTAATCCCTTGTAATTGATATCGGTGCCCTACATTTCTGCTGAAAAGGGCAATCTGTAGATCTTGCACTGGTCTTGCTGATTTTCAACTCCAAATATATTTGCTTGCTTAATCCTTCAAAGTACACTGTGAATCGTGATTCCTATGTTTTGAAACAAGGTCTCAATAAAGGTTTCACAAAACAAAGTTTTGTGAAAACCACTCAAGTAATTAAAAAATTGTCTCCTCTCTCACTTAAATATAGTGTCATTGCAACATGGTAGTGATTTATTTATTTTGAGCATGCCATGCATTACATATATACTCCCTGCGGTGCCTGGTATCATTTTGAAGCAGGATTGTTGTAAGTTCTGTCTATGCCTCTCAATATCTGAGTGTGTGTCTATTGCCGTGAGTGATTCCTAGCACAGAACTAGAGGTACGTCCTGAGTACTTCCAGCTATGTCCCCCAAACCAAAATAAGTAAATAAATGAAAACTGTTGAATGAAGGAATAAATATGTTTTAAGGACTGTCTATTTCAAATGCTAAATGCTTTCTGGAATCTATCTCTTTATGTTATGTTATGGGAGAACCAACATTCCATCCTTGAAAGCTGTATACCTTAGATTTTCTTGAGCAATAATGTGAGATGCAAATGAAAATTTAAACTCTGACATTATTTTATCTGGACATCTTGTAGAATATTAGGTGAGACAAGTTAATGATTAAGCCTTTCACCAAGGAAACAGAAGTGAAGCTTCACAACATGGACAGATTTCCTAATAAATGTGGCACATTTCCTAATCTCACAGCCAAAGTTGATATATACAGTCAAAGAGTTCTCAGCATTAATGAGCTTTGCCACAAAGTCTCTAACTTGTCATCTGCTACAAAGCTTTGTCAGTTTCGTTTTCTGGAGCAAAACAGAGTGAAAACAGAACACTGGAAAAGATTAATATACTTCAGTATTTCCTGAAGTGGGAAATTTCTCTCCCAAGGGGAGGTTGTAGTTTTTGGTACAATTGGGGGTTGCTTTCTTTTTTTTTCTAAAATAGATAGATTTGGGGGAGAGGCATTGAATGATAATTTTTCTGCAAAGGAGACAGTAAGCTAATATTGGGAACTTCTGAATATAAAAATCATAAAATAGCATATATATTCTATCATATACATATTCTATTATATATGGCAGAGCCTGGCAAGCTACCTGTGGCATATTTGATATGCCAAAAACAGTAACAAGTCTCACAATGGAGCAATACTGGTGCCCACTCGATGTTATGTTATGGGAGAACCAACATTCCATCCTTGAAAGCTGTATACCTTAGATTTTCTTGAGCAATAATGTGAGATGCAAACGAAAATTTAAACTCTGACATTATTTTATCTGGACATCTTGTAGAATATTAGCAAATTGATCGAGCAAATTGATGAACAACGGGACAACAGTGTTAAAGTGCTATGCTAATAAAATATAGAATAATATATAATATTAAAATATATTTATAACAAATAGTTACCTGTTGTATAATTGATAATACTAATATGTGACTATCTCTGTATATCCATGATGAATTTTTCATCCCTGATCTTCAATTCCTTTAACCCAAGACAGAATTTTTCAGTCTCTACATTTTATATCTTAAAATATCCTTCAATTTTTGCTTGAGATGTAGTACAGGAGCTAAGGCACTTATTTTCACATGGTTGCTACCATCAATCCTGGTTTGATTCCTGGAGCCTAAAAAGGACCCCTCAGCATACTCAGGGGTCACTCCTGTACACAGAACCAGGAATAGTCCCTGAGAGCCACAAAGCATCACAGTCTACCCCCTCTCCAAATTCTATAATTTTAGAATTTAAAGGATTACGTTGGATCAGTTTCTTGATTGTGGAGCTTGGCTTGGATTCCTGAAACAAGAGGTTCAATATGGGATTCCGGTATGTGGAGGGATTGGGTTTTAAAAAATTGTGAGTCTATTTTCTCCTTTTAAAAAAGAAACGGAGCTAAAGGATTGGGAGTGGGGGTGGGGAAAAGAAACCAGCAACTGTTCTACCCTCCTGAGCAGAATATATCCTGAGAATCTCAATAGAATACTCAATGGTTACTTAGGGTTTGAGACTACACCAAAAGTACAATTTGGTGATGCTATTTCATTACTTCAAGAGCTTCTAGATTATAAAGGGAGCGTTTATGATGACACAGTTTTGATCTTCTATACCTAAAGAGACATCATTTACTTGAGATTAAATTTAGGATCCCAGAATCAAAGGCCAATTACATACAAAGGCTTTCTATACTGAGAAACTGAAGAAGAAAACACCCCAAGTGTAAATCAAAGGATGACATTTAATGCACAAGGGTCTAAATATTTTAAATCATTATTCAGGGTAAAGGGGGAAAATGTTTATGAAAAAAAAGTATTCTCAGGATGGAGAAGTAGTACAGCAGGTAAGGCACTTGTCTTGCATGTAGCTGACTTGGATTCAATCTCCAGAATCCCATAAGGTCCCCTGAACATTGCCAGGAATAATTCCTGACTGCAGAGCCAGAAGCAACTCCTGGGTATCACTGAGTGTGGACCAAACACCAAAAAAAAAGTATTGTCATCCATATAATTTAATTAATTTGTATATTAAGAATATAAATGGATTTAATTCTTAACTTGGCCTGTTATATCACACAAAAAGTTATTGTCCAAGACACAATCCTCAAGTAACATCAACAAAGTAATAATTTCTATGCAATGGAATACTCATAGAAGAGGTGTGAGGGAAGCAAGAAAGAACTAAGCAATAAGAGCTCAGCACAAACATAGTTTCAGCTGGAGACTAGCTTACATCGGATCCCTTGGGGATAATTGAGTACAAATGGTGCTTCAGAGTCTGTGCCTCAGAAATATCTTGAGCCACAAATTTCAGCCATTTTTGTAATTAAAAAATTTCCAGAGGCAGCAAAGTGCAAAGAGAGAGAGAGAAAAAGTGATGTTGTATTTTATTTATTTATGTTTAACCTCCACTTGCCTCTTTGTCTAGTCAGTTCTTGGCCAAGATCTGGTTGTAAAGTTGAATGTACCAAAGAGGCATTTCTGCTTTGGAAGAGGAAAATTCCCCAGCTAGGGGGTTACTATAAAGCCTCATCAGTCAGAACTTTAACAGCCTGAACTTGGAAGTGGCAACTGCAAAAGAGGTTTGGTGAGTACTCAACAGCATCCACTTCTCTGACTCGGCTCTCTCAGGTTTTGAAAAGTAGTGATCTTATTCTCACCATCAGATGTTGTATCTGTGTAGTGAGACCTCAGCCAAATACTGTGGGAAACTTACATGGGGAAAAAAATGACCTTTTAAAAATTTTATGTTCCACAATTAAATGCAAGTGTCCTCTTTTAGAAATTTTTCTTTATAATGGTTTTATTTATTTATTTAAATTCCAAATTCCTAGACTCATGATAGTTTCTGCAACAAATGTTAAGTCACTAAGATTTGTATCCTGTAAACTGTCTAAAAGCATTTCAGTAGATAATAATTATGTTTGGCCTTTACTTTTCAAATCTTGGCTACAGTTCATTGTATAAAAGATATATTAGATTTTTTTGTCTTCATGGTAACCATTTAGAAAAATATGTAGGCATTTATATTTTAATCCATCTGTGGGTTGAACCATTGACGAAGTAATAGGATTTCAGTAGACAAACAGCAGACCATTAGGTTTCTATGTCCTCTGCTGCCTCCCAAATGCCCTGGCTTACTCATTTCCTATATGGAGGCTTACTCATTTCCTATATGGAATTCTTGAATCAGTCTCCTTGTATTAGTGGACTATATAATTAAGATATTTCTGCCATCTTGCCAGTATTCTAATGGAAATCATTCAGAGGCCAGAACCACTCTTTTATGTATGGCCCACTAAAGAGTTTGCATGGTCTTTTATGTATGGTTCAGTCACATTTGCTGACATAGTTGCTAGTTCAAAGAACAATCCAGTGAAAACCAGATGATTCACAGTGGTCCCACTTTTCTTGGCTCAAATTACCTGATTTCAGTAGTCCACAGTCAAGATTGGCTTCTCTTGGTCGAGTAATTACTTTTTAATTATAACTTTATCTCATTTTTAACATCAACATAAACAGTAAAGGGAGTCAGAAATGTTAATCTTTCTCTCTAATGTCAATAGATAGTATTTTAAATGGTGAATAATTGATCTCACCAATTATGCAATTTAGACTTGGTAATCTAATAGTTGCTTATTTGAGGTTTAGGGTGCCTTTGGCAGTGCTCAGTGGAGGTGGTGGAAGGGATGCTGGGACCATTGATGGTGGAAAATGGGCACTGGTGGAGGGATGGGTACTCGATCACTGTATGACTGAAACATAAGCATGAAAATTTGTAAGTCTGTAACTTTACCCCACAGTGATTCACTAATTTAAAAAAAAGATGCCACTCTGTTTAACATTCATTGATTTAAAGAAGGCCTTTGATTCTGTTCAGACTGAAACGGTCATCAAAGCCCTAGTCAAACAGGGCATTCAAACTCAGTACATCAGGATCCTCCATGAGCTGTATTATGGATTCACCACCAGGATCTCACCATTCTACAAGGAAGTGATCATCAATGTAAAGACAGGGGTTCGGCAGGGCAATACCATTTCACCGAAACTCTTCAGTGCCACCCTTGAGAACGTCATTGCAATGACTGGAATGGGAAAGAATGGGAGTGTAGATGGCCGGCAACTACACCACCTCTGCTTCGCTGATGACATTGTTCTAATAACACCAAACATTAGCCAAGCAGCACAAATGCTGGCCGACTTTGACCATGGGTGTGGAAAGGTTGGTCTGCAGCTGAATCTCACGAAGACAATGTTCATGAGAAACGGACTAGTTCCTGACATTCCATTTGCTCTCAATGGAATGAACATCTCCGAATGCAGCATTTATGTATACCTAGATTGAGAACTCAACATGACTAACAACCTGGCATCTGAGCTGCACAGGAGGAAGAGAGCAGTGTGGAATGCCTTCAAGAGTGTCAAAGAAGTAAAGAGGACAAAGAACTTCTGGCTCTGGGCACATCTTTTCGACTCCACCATTCTTCCCACACTAACATACACCTCAGAAACCTGGGTCCTACAAAAACAGGATGAAAACGCTATTGGAGTCTCCCAAAGAGGGATCAAAAGAACTGCTTGGTGTATCACATTTCACTCAAGTGAGAGAAGGAATCTTAAGTCCATCGACGATTGAGGATCAGGGACTCTGTCTCGTTTGCTGAAGCGTCGAAAATTAGATGGGTCAGACACGTAAAGTGATTTGGAGACAACCACTAGACTAGAGCTGTTACTGACTGGGTTCCACAGGACATCAAATGAATGCCTGGCCGCCCACCTACAAGATAGTCAGACTTCTTCATCAAGAACCTGAATGAATGGTTTTAGGCTCTTCATGTTCCTGGAGAGAGCAGATGCCACTGGGCTACACTAGCATGCAACAGGGATGAATGGAGACGTTACTGGTGCCCACTCGGCCAACTGATAAGCAACGGGATGACAAGTGATACAAGGCTTACATCAGAAAAATTAAGTGATTATGAGATTTTTCAGAAATTATAGGTGAGAATTACCAAGCCTAGATTTTGGAGGGGAGTGGATTTGAGCCACACTCAACTGTGTTCAGGTCTGACTCTGACTTTGTGCTCAGTGATAACTCCTGGTATAGTTCATGGAACCACATGCAGTGCTAGGGATGGAACTCAGATTGGCCACGAGCAAGGCAAGTGCCCTATTCTCTTTGGCGCAAGAATAGAGTTCGATTTGTCTGACTTTGAAATACTAAGTTTTAGTTGAAGAGGTGGAATCAATTTTGGTGAGTCTAGATTGGGATTGCACTCTAAATTTATTCATTTTTCTGAGTCAAATGATTCTCCACAAGGAATATGGGAATAGTTAAGAAAATGAAGTGGCTGAGGAGAAGTACTGTTCTGAGTGAGGGAAAATTAGTTCTTGACAACTGTCCCTGAGCCGGGCCATGGTATTCTTCAGTTGATCTGTTCTAAGCCATAATCAACTCTGTATGTATGTGTAGACATACGAGAGGTGGAAAGATAGTCCTCACATGGAGCTGAGAACGTAATAGAAGCGCCTACCACACAATTAGTGATAAGAAATAAATTATAAGTTTGGATTGAGTGCAAAGAAACAATTAGAAAGGGAATCAATAATTTAATTTGCTTAAGAGTAAGGGGGAAATATAGGAAATTTTGAAGTTATGTACATCTGGGTTCTGGCTAAACCCTCGCTCAGTTGCTATTGTCCTTAGTAAAAGTTTGGATAACATATTTAATCTTTCTCTTCCTTCTTTGTTTAATGGTACTAGTACTTAGTCTAGGAGATTGTTACAAAAATTAGAAATATAGTCCTAGAGAGATAGCACGGTGTGCAAGAGCATGTGCTTTGCTTAGAGGATCTTCAAGTTCAATCCCCAGTACCACACAGTTCCTCAAGCACCACCATGACGCCCGAGAAAAGATCTAGAGTAGCTCTGCATCCCACTGGGTATGGCTCTCAAGCACCAAATAATAAAAAAAATCCCAGGGACCCTCTGCGGCGCTTAAAGACTTTGACTCCAAAGATGTAACACATTCGGGCATCCAGCGCAGCACCCGAGAGCAATGCATTGGGACACCAAACTGGGCTACAACTCGGTGCTGCTGGGGGTGGATTTTTTTTTTCCCCCCCACCCTGTCTTCCTGCATGGAAAGCGGCGGGCTGGCGGCACCATGTGGCAGGCGCCATCTTCTGATTCCAGACCCACAGGATTTTACTTTGGGGGCTCCCAGGAACTCATGGGAAGGGGGCGTAACCGGCACGCCCTCGGCCCAGATAAACCCGGAGCTGCTGAGCGCGAATCGGACCCTCTGCGCCTAAAGACTTTGAATTCAGAGACTTCTTACAGCAATGCACTGGGACTGTGAGCTGGGCTATGTAATTTCTGGCAGAATTCTCCCTGGACTTTATACAGAAATCCAAAACCGCGCGGACGCTGCTGCGTCTGCGCGACTTAACATTTATAATTGTCAGCAATGTGAATTGGTTCCATTTGAACAGGTCTGACTTGGGGGGGAAACTCCAAATAATAACAGTAAGTTTTTGTTGAAAATATTGAAGGTTTTTAATGTAGCAGCCACCTCTGGACTGTGAACTAAGCAAAAGCCCCACGCTGGCCGACGTGGCGTGGCGTACACCATACTATGAGGCGCAGGAAGGGGGATGAGGGGGAAAAAGAAAAAAAAAAAGGGAAAAGGAAAAAGAGAAAAAAAAAAGAGAGAGAGAGAGAGAGAGTTATGTCAACTATAGTGAGTTTTGTGTTGAATTATGGAATGTAATCAAGGTAAAGAAAAAATGAAGTGAAATTCATTAGTTATACAGTAGGGGGTAGGGGGTGGGGGCGGGGGGTATACTGGGGTTTCTGGTGGTGGAATATGGGCACTGGTGAAGGGATGGGTGTTTGAATATTGTATAACTGACATATAAACCTGAGAACTTTGTAACTTTCCACATGGTGATTTAATAAAAATTAAAAAAAAAAATCCCAGAAAATTAGGATTATGTGACAGGAAAACTTACACACACACCTCTTCATATATGTTTGTATATGTGTGACTCTGTACTTATATATTTATCTATGTGTAGTCTTTTTCTAGCAAGTATAGTTGTTTGGGGCCAAGAAAAAAAGGATAATGTTTGAATTCAGTTTATTTATTTTTTAATTTCAGTTCTGGTTAGGGAATTGTTTATGTCATAGCTATGTTGGAATCTTTCTTTGCAAGACTGATTCAATATGCTGTTGTATCCTCTAAGACAAGTGAAATGTTTCTTACTTGAAGACTCACATGAAGTTCCCTGACTCCCCTGACTTTTCTGTGCATCTGTTGATGCTTTTAACCCAAGTTAGGGGCATCAGCACCTTGCCAAAAGCTGCTGATAAACTCAGTGGCCCTCAGTTCTTCCCTTTTTATCAAAACGTAAAAAGTGAGATTGGTGGCAATCGAACACTTTGGTGGGTCAGGGGAAGCATAAATTTTCTGGCTATGATACTTCTTCATCCTTCATCCTGAAAGCCAGCTTTTCTCTCTCTTCTCTAATTAAACAGTCAGGACAGCAGTGATTATTCAACCAAAATAAACAGCAGACTTGTCAAACTCTCTCTCACTTCCTTTCCTTCTGGGCAGATTGTTGTGATTTCTGAGAAATGGTGTCAGGAGCAGATGCTTGCTGGCCTTGAGGGTGCAGTGGTTCTTCTGAATGTCTCCCGAGGGAGTTCTTCCTCTGTTTTCAGCACCTTAAGTTGCTCAGTAACTTAGTAGGGTCAAGATTTGTGCTGAGTTATTGCTGAATCAGAACGAGAGTTTTATTACTTTATTATAAAACTTTGCCAAGGATAGGGCAGGACAAGATCTTTTATGTTAAATCAGATTAAAGGAGGACATCTTTGCTTGGTTTGTTTGGGGGCTGTGCTCAGGGCTAACTGGTGGCTCTATGTTCAAGGACAACTCCTGGTGGGGCAGGGGAACCATATTTTGTGCAGGAGACTGAACCTGGGTTGGCTGCATGCGAGGCAAGCATCCAGTCTGCCATACTATCTATTGCTTTGTCTTCTCCTCTTTTTTTGTAATTTTTATACATTTTATTTTCATAAAGTAGTTCACAATGGTTCAGTACAGATAATATTCAAACACCCACCCAACCAGCAAGAATCTTCCCACCACAATAAGAGGGAAGTGTGTAAAGGTTGTTGATTTCATTCTGGGACTCTTTAAGCTGGTATATAAGAGAATAGAAGCAAGAATGTTAAAACCAAAGACATGTGTGTTGTTTTAGGTACATCAGTAGGGTAGAGTATCTTGGTCGTTGATGAGATTACATGGTGGGGGGGGGGAGGGAGGGTGAGTTTGTGGGTGTGACTGCCAAGCTAATGGAAAACAGGGTATCTGGGTGGAGGAGGCCCAGTCCCGATCCGAGCAGACTTGGAGATCTCAGCCACAGGTTCCACATACCTGGGCTCCTCTGTTGGCTCCTTCATGGATGAAGCTCATCCGAGCTTGTGGAGAGTGGCCTTGAGCATGGCTGTGCTGGGTTCTGGAGGTTTTTGACTCCTGGGTCTCTGCTTGGGCGGGGAGGGAAACTCAACCCACCCCTTCCGAGGGGGCCCTAGTGAAGACAGCCTGGCGCAGGGGCAGGAGATTCTGCCTATTGCTCTGTCTTCTAATGGAATAAATCTTAAGAGGTTCTTTACCTCTTTTCTCTGGATGCTATGAGGGTTGAATAACTTGGGGTGAAGATGCATTAAATAACTAACAAAAGGCCAGAGGAGTTGCAGAGCGGGGCCCACACAAGTCCCCCAAGTTCGATTAACTTACTCTCCTGTTTTGGTCTTCCAAGCAATGCAAGACTATAAGAAAGATCAGGATGAGAGGGTAAAGGTCATGTCCTGGTTGGTTGTGCTGCTCCTCCTCCAGTTAAAGTGAGAGAAACTTGGCATTATTTAAGGATAACCAGGACAGCTAGATAGGACACTAGCATCAGCTGCTTCGATGGACACGGTATGGACTAAAAACTTTCACCCTTCCTCTTTGACCATTTGTAGAAAAGAAGTGAGAATAGGGTAAGATGAGAGCTAGGGGAAAGAATAATAGAGGAACAGTCTATATGCCTACTGTTTTAATGGCAAGGATATATGAACTTATTTCATGTCTCTTGTTAGAGACTAGATGTCTTTAATTTTGTGGGATGAATTGCCTTTATTCTTAGTTGTGTATCTCTTAGTCCCATGAAGAACAGGAACAAAATAAAACAATGCAACCACTTATTTTTCTTCAACTCCACTCTTTACACACACACACACACACACACACACACACACACACACAAAGAGAAATGGAGAAGAAAGACTCTCCCCACACCTTGAGGGCTCTTGAAGCAAAGCCTGTCAAATTTAAGAAGGGCTTGCTAATCACTGTACTCATCATTTTCCAATCAACAGCATGTTCTTGACCTTGCCCTTCTTTTGGAGTGAAGAAAAAAAATCCCTGAAGTAATTCAGGACTATATCACTTCAGGCTTGTCATGGAACTAATTCTGATTCTAGGATCAGATTCCGTAAGTGCTCAACACCACTGGCATTAAAAGCTTTGAGACTGAGAACTCAGGGACCCTCTTGTCCTTCCCAGTCCTGGACATGCACTTCCTCTAATCATTCAGCTCACTAATGATCCCTTCCAGCAGGTGTAAATGAGTTTTCACACTCCAACCTGGCTTTTGTCAAGGCTTTAATGTAAGTAGCTAATGAGTACTATTGCTCTGAGTTTTCTCCTGCAAAAGAAGCGCATGTCTAACTAGTGATATAATGACAAGTGCACGCTAATGTTATTCTGTTCGGTGGTGCTGAAGAGCACTGAGAATTTAAGAAAGATGAATCCCTCAAACAAAGGCAGACTAAAAACATATTAAGCAGAGCTGTGCTGACAGCCTAATTCCATTACTTCTACACGATCTTGAATCCGTTCAAGCATAGCGAAGATATCTCAGAGGCAAGGGGGAAGGAGGCAATAGGCTCATTAAAAATGCGAGGAGAGCCTGGAGGCAGGCCCAGCATGGTAAATTGGCCTGACTGGTGAGGAGAGACCAAGGAGGCGAAAATTGATCAGACCAAACATTGTGACTTCAGCATTTCAGGGCACGTAATGCTCACAGATTTGACATCCTGCCAAATAGAACTGCAAATGAATAATCTTTGCCAGGACTCTTGATGTTCTTGCTATTCACCTTTCCTTGAACAATGGGTTTTTATTTTGATGATAAACTCACCCAGCTTTGGAAAGTGCTAAACCCCACAAAACAGTTTTATTTTCCTCATAGTTAGTGTGTGATAGTCGTGTTTAAAAAGTGATGGCATGCATTTTAAACAATATAGGTGACGCTGTTGGGAAGAAACATAAAAGAGGCTTGGCTGCAATTTCCCCTGTGATTGTTATAAATCTCTCAGAGCACAAATTGTTCCTATCATTCAGTAATAGGTGACAGGGATTGGATGCTATAGTGTTTCTCGTCTTTTTTTTTTTAATTGGAAGTTCCCTCATTGAACTGCACCACAGCATATTTCAAAAAACATCTTTAGCTTTGATCTTGTGTTCAGTCCAAACAAGATCATGCTTTGTTCATCTTTAGAGACTTTGTATACTTCACTAGATAGTATCAGCTGGTCATTGATATTTGTTAAATAAATGCATAAATAATGACTGTTGACATAAAAATCAACTAAAGTAGAGAATCTTATAAACTATATTTAAAGGCACCTTTAGTTTGTTCTAATCAAGAGAATGCGTAGTTTCATTTATGTGCCCATTTGACATAGGTTCAAGGGCTTGTATTTGGAAATATTTTACTTTTTCTTAAACAAAAGGTAATTTATTATAATTAGTGATATCCTCTCTTTCACTCACCTTCCTGTTTTCATCCATAATGACAAAAGTGGGGGCATGATAGCTGTAGCTATAGTGACTGTTTTGTGACAAAAGGGTGAAGCCAATGCAATCCTCTGTCATTGATTATGATAAATATACAGTGGTTCTTTAACACATTTATTTTTTAGGTGAAAGGATAGAACATAGGGCCTCGTGTAAGAGGCATATATTCTGTCACTGAGATACATTCATTTCTTTCTTCTTTTATTCCATCCTTTCTCTTTTTCATTTTTCAATTTCAAGAAAATACAGAGTACTGGATTGAAATCACTGTGCTTAATTAGAACCCTGACCGGGCTATTCACAAGTTAACTTGGAAAAGTTGCTTAAACTTTCTAGCCTTAGTTTTCTTACCTACGTAATGAAAACTAAAGTGATCTGCTCTATAGAATTATTTAGGAAGTTATAAAAAATTAACCTCTGTGTGTGTGTGTGTGTGTGTGTGTGTGTGTGTGGCATAAAGACAATCACACAGGGTCTTGATGGCTATTCTTGTGTTGTCTTCCTATAAGGTGCTGAGTTTCACTTCCTCTCCTTACATCTCTCCCACATTTCTGGTAGTTCCCCAAGGAACCTTTAAAGAAACCTACACTCTGTGAATCTCAGTGTTTGTTCCAAATCACATATCAAGTGAATGTAAAAATAGGATTTGCAATTAGCAAAAATTTTCTGGGCTAGGGACCTGTCTAATAGGCTTATGTGGATTACCTCATTTAATTCTCATTTAAAGAGAGAGAAAATGGGCTCAGGGCAATTTGATCCTTTTCCCAATGTGAGTTACAGGGCACAGAATGATGTGACTGGGATTGGAAACCAGGACCCAGGGCTCAGTGGGGGCTACTTGTAGGGCCATGGCACTGTCCTCTGATTTCCATTTTCTTACTTCAACTGTCATTCCGTATGGCACCTCGGTCAGCATGAGGCACATCAAAAATACTAAACAAATATAAGTTGATCAATCATCTAATGCCTACATGTAATTTAAGGCCTTTTATTTATACTTCATTTAACACTATAAATGTTTCTCATAGGAGCTATGAAATTTGTGGCACTTTTGAAAATGACATACATTCAGTAAGTTGGACATCAGATAAAAGGGGAAAGACTTTTAAAGTAACATTAGTAAAAACCCTGCTGAAATTTGAGAAAATATCAAATGCATTCCCCTAGAAATAAAGTTCCATTTAGAAATAATTGTATGTGTATAATATGGTCCAAGAAAACAATTTATAGAACTGTTTTATGTTATTGATTCTAGGTGGTGATGGTATTGCATAGTTAACTAATCCTTTTTCCCTAACTTTATATGAATATATAAATGATTATAATTTAAAAACCATTAGAAAAACTTTATTTTTACTTTTAAGTTTTATTGAGGTACCATGCTTTATAATATTGTTAATGAGTTTCATGTATACATCACTCTAATAATTCCACCACTATAACCACCACAGAGTGCCCACTTCCTCCCCCCAGTCTCCCAGGGACCCTTCCTACACACTCCTACCTCCCTCCACACATGCTCAGTTTTGTGACCAACTCTACAGTTTGGTTAAAAGCTTTGTCTTAAGGACATATACAAGGAGAAAATAGTACAAAAATATTAATAATGTCTAAAACATAGAATAGGATCACAGTCTCTTCTCAACATCTAATTGCATAGAAAAAGTCATTATATTTATTGATCTTTAGCTAAGTAAGAAAGTTAAAAACCCTCTAAGGCTCTTTTAGAATAGCACAGCAAGTGAATTTTTAGGACACTTAAAATTAGGTCGCATAGAAATGCATGATTCTCAAATGTAGTTCCTAACTATGCATGATTAGAGTTTTTATGTAATTCACACTGTTAACAATTGATTTTTCTGACCAATACTTCAAGGAGTTCTTCACTCTTTTGCAGAGGAAAGATTACCGTTCTTGATAGGGAAATAAGCAAGATGTTGCTCTACATATTTAATTTTTAAGTATCTAGATTGGAATGCATAAAAGATGCCTGCCCCTTTAGCAGATATGGGTACCACTTGTATTTTTCAGGGAAATTTCAATGATCTATATCAAAGATGTCACATATGTGTTACTGAGAAATATAATATCCAGGCCAGAAATATAGGAAAGAGATAAGGCACTTGTCTTGCATGTGGCAAACCCCGGTTCAAATCTATGACACCTCATATAGTCCCTTGAACACTGCCAGGACTTTTCTTCCTGAGTACTGAGTCAGGAGTAAATCCTTAGCATGGCCAGGTGTGGCTAATATTCCCACACCAGAAAAAAAACATACAATATTCTATTAGAAGGTACTTGAATTTCAGTTAGAATTGATCTACCATACTAGATGTCTTTTAAGAGAAAAGCATCCACCCCCAGGGAAGACAAATGCATATAAAATGAAAGCCCAACTCAATGTTATGTATGGCATCATTACAAATATGCAGGCATTACATTTACCTTGGTTTTTAAAAACAGCTGTTTTATTTTAGTTAGGATTTTTTATGACTAGAAAAAATTTTCACTCTGTATGTACTTCTGACTCTGAAATTTTTTAAAAATATTTTTTAATTGAATCACTATGAGGCAGACTGTCCCAGGATGATGAAGTCTGACCAGGGGCACGGCAGTGATTTTGGACTGTGGAAACAAGCAGCTACTGGGGGCTCTGGGAGAGCACTGGGCTAACTCATCTCTTTCCAATGTTCTCTGGATTATTCATCCATGCACAGGATGAAGATTTATTATGACTTTTCATCTCTTTCAATATTTATTTTACGTGTCTCTGGAGCAAGGCCATTGGAAGAGCTTACATGGTAGTGTGATGTTGGTCAGTGAGGGTGAATGCTGGGGCTTCCAGAAGTATAGGGAAATGGATGGAGGTAGCCTATCCAGAGCACCAGAAAGCATGAAAATTTCAGTCACCAAACCTGCATCCCAGAGTTTTCAGCAGATTAACTTCTCGAGATGGTGGAGTCCAGCAAGGGACATGGCAGCGATTTTGGATTGTGGGAACATGCAGCTACTGGGGGCCTGTCTGGACTGGCACTGCTAACTCACCCCCTTCCATGTGTCTCTGATTATTTAGCCATGCACTGGTCTGAGAAGATGTGCTGCATCTTTTTGGTCTATCAAAATTTATTTATGAGTCTCTGGAGAAAGATCGATAAATGAACTTGAATGGCAGACCTGGAGGTGGTTTGTGGGCATGGCACCCATGTACCTACTTTTTGGTGGTTTAATTTTTCAGAAAACTTGATTCCAAGTCCAGCCAGAGCCATAGCCACAACTCTAGGCCTGAAAGCTTGAGGGCACCATCAGGTTGCAGTTGCTCTTGCCCATTGGGTCGCATTTGACCTGCTGCCAGTGCTGTGCCTTCTGGGTCCCAGAAGTGATGGCAATACCAGTCCAGCAGGGACCAGGACCAGGACCAGGACCAGGGTGGCTATCATGTGTGGCTTAGGCACTCTAGGCAGGTAGCAACCACCAGTCCAGCAGAATATGTGACCCAAGGGGTCACATGCTCCAGCCCTTGGGTTTGCCAGTTGACACTCAGGGAGATTTTCCTCTACAATATGCTGCAGGCAGCACTCTTTTTGAGATGTATCTGGGGCAGGAGCAGCTCTGCAGCCCACGCCCTTAGCCACAGGAGCTGTGGTGGAGAATTTTTGCTGGTGCAGCTTCAGGGCCCAGCACAGGCACATGGCTAGCTAGCAGTGAGATTCTGGGGCCGCCCAGCCGCTCAAACTGGTCCTCATGGTGAAAATCTGAGGTGCCGGAGCAGTTCCAGGTGCCAAGCTGAACTTGAAAATTGCCTTTTTTAAAAGAAATGACACTTATATTCATTCCTGGGAAATTATGTCTTTGTACCCCAAATCCAGAGTTCCAAGAGTTGCCACTCTGCTGCCATCTTAGCTCCTTTGGTTCTGAAAAATTTTATTGTGATTTTACTCCATTGTGATTTAACTCCGTTGTGACACTTGGTGTTACTGGTTTTGGCATATCGAATATGCCACAGGTAGCTTGCCAGGCTCTGGTGTGTGGGCTAGATATTCTCGGTTGCTTGGCAGGCTCTCCGAAAGGGGCGGAGGAATCGAACCCGGGTTGGCTGCAAGCAAGGCAAGCGCCCTACCCACTATGCTATGGAGGCTAGAGAGTACTGGGGTTAAGGTCATTGCATGCAATCAACTGTGATTTGATCCCCCATGCTGCATCGGCCCCTGAACACTGCCATGAATGACTCATGGGCACTGCAAAGTGTGCTGCTGCCCTCAAAACTTTATGTTCCCAAGCAACATGGACCGCCTTGAAATACTGAATAAAATACATTAAATATTGTTTATCATTTCTGTATGACATCTAGTCAGTATTAATAATTGGATCCTGTCTGGCATACTAAAGATCAATCTCTAAGGGACAACTGGACAATCTATATCTTTGCTGAAATGGTGCCCCTTGCACAGTTTTCATGGTACTACACCTAACTCTGAATATTGTTCTGCCTCATGCCTCAGCCACATATGGGTGCTGACCATCAACTACTGCTGGTAATTTTCCTCACACTAGCAGCAACTACCCCTGTTTCTGTGCTGTCATCTGGTATACAAAGAGAATCAACCAACTCTGAAGAGTCCTGAATGAATAATTTGGTGTCTGTATAGGAAATTTCTTAGAATTAAATATATGGGCCTTTGAATATCTATCTGTGTGTATGCACATGTGTACATACTTGTGCAAATATGCCTCATGTTTGGTTCTTATGAGATGATTTGATATGAACTTTTAATGAATAATAATTTCCTAAATTTTCATGAGAATATATCACTGTATCACTGTCATCCCATTGCTTTTCGATGTACTCGAATGGTCACCAGTAATGTCTCCATTAACATCCAGTAACATGTTGTTACTGTTTTTGGCATATTGATTATGCCATGGGTAGTTTGCCAGGCTCTGCCATGCAGGCAAGATACTCTCGGTAGCTTGCTGGGCTCTCTGAGAAGGGCGGGGAATTGAACCCAAGTCGGTGGCATGCAAGGCAAATGCCCTACCTGTTGTGCTATCGCTCCAGCCCATGAGAATATATATTTTCATTAAAATATATTGAGGTTAAACATTTAAAGATGTTTATGAAAGTGGTGATCTACATTTAGAATACAATACTCAAAATTAGAACTTTGGTGCAATCAACCTCATATGTGTGTGTGTTTAAAATTAATTATATATGGCATTTTATTCTGTTTTTATTATGGTAGCCTGAGCTGAGACATGCTTTTAAAATGGCCACCTATTTGAAGGTATTGGATCTTATTTATACCAGTTGGATCTTATTTATACCAGTATCTCTAGTACAGTGATGCATATTATGGAATATTTTAAATTTGCCAGCCTCCTGGTTCCACTCAGGTGAGTTGTATCTGATTCTGTGAAGAGAGTACCTAGACATCTTTGTCTTTAAAAAGATTGCCCAGGTTTTCTCTTTCTCTGACTACAACTATGGAGGCCACAAAAGAGAAAAAAATGAAGGTTCCTAATGTGCCAAAAATCCTAAAGAAACTAATCTACAAGAGAGTTAAACACTCTCACAAGAATGCAGATAAATGTATAAGACAGATATTGGAATGGCTAGCATAGTGAAAAAAACTGGCAACTTTTAGCTACCTGCAGAACACAAATTCCCATCTGTCATCAGGATAAGGGTTATCAATCCAAGATCAAAAAGTGTTTCAGCTTCTCCTCTTCACCAGATCTTCAATGGCATCTCTGTAAAGCTCAACAAGGCATCAATGAACATGCTGAGCATTGGAGAACTACATATTGCATGGGAGTACTCAAGTCTGAAGTAAGCAAATGAATTATTCTACAAGTGTGTTTATGGCAAAGTCTACAAGAAGCAATTGCCCAAAGAAGAGGACCTGATTCATTAGATATATACAATTAAAAATGCTTCAAAGAGGCAAAATCTTTCTATGGACCTACAAATTATCTTTTCTCTGAAATGGAATGAAGAAAAGACCATGCATATTGTAGGAGATGGAGATGCTGACAGCAGGGAAAACCATGCTCAACTGGTTGATTATAGTTAAGAACTAAGATATCAACCATATTTTTATAGTCCTGTCAGTTAGTAAACAAAATCTTTCAATTAAAAAAAACACAGCTCAGTTTACTATGATGTTCAGATAATGATGAGAAAGACTATTTTAACAACTAATGTAATAGATTTGAGATGGTAGATGCTTAAGACATGCTTTGGAATTAAAGTACTGTGCATATCAAACTGGAAAAGATTTCATATATTTTAATTATAAATTATTTTCAGTTTTGGAGAAAATGGCAAAAGTGCTTTAATTTCTCTTATATTTATTTTATGTGGCATTTTAATGAGCACCAATGAGCAGTCTTTAATAAAAGATAATAAGTAAAGGCACCCTTTAATAAACTCATATGTGGTGCTTTTTTACCCATAGACTTGATTATTTCCTTGTTCACATAGGGACCCACAAGAAATAGTGTTGCTTCAAATAATAAGGTAAAGTTTGGTTCTGTAAGACACCAGTCATCCTCTGAAATAGTCCTAAACCACACATAGATAGTGAGCGGGCCACCCAACACTTTTCTGAGAAGACTGTGAAGCTGGAAAGAGGATGTGCATGTGCTTTCAGACAAGTTGTGTCTGAGCTGAAATCGGCAAATTACTGCCTACATGCAAAGTAACTTGGGAAGGAAACAGAACAGCGACATAATCTTCCATAAAGATGGAAGACAATTTATTTCTGAAAAAAATAGGCTGAGGGACAAGGAACCAGACTACTATGAGGGCTTTTTGCAATTCAGAGGATCACTGTAGTTGGCTTATAATGAGTTTTTCAGGGGAGTGGTGTAGAGCTATTCTCTGGAACTTTGCAATATTAGTCTAGCCCTCAACTGCCTTTAAAAATGATAAATCTTTGTCCCTGAAATAGCATCTTTTATGTTTAATTTATTTTCTTTAGCTTGAACAAAGCCTCCCTATTTATTTTCTGTGGCCCCAGGGGTTAATAATTTATTTTCTTCAGCCTCAAGAAGGTCATCTTCATTTATTTTTTACAGATCAAGGAAGAAACTTTTTAGATGCAGATCAAATGGTAGCACTGACCAAATAAGCAGAGGGACCAAGAGAAGTTGATGCTTCTGTCCTTGGTAGGCGTTTTCTACATATGAGAGCACATATTATGCTTCATTGTGTGGAGTGATGCAGGCAGTGGAGGGTCAAGCTTTCTGTGACTATGGGATTCACTGCTTTTTGCACTGAAGACTTCCTTGTGGTGTGAGACAGCTTCCTCTCACCACAATGTGAAAATTGTTGATGTTCGTATCTCTCTTTTTTAAAAAATTAATGTTTTTAATTGAATCACCATCAGATACACCGTTATATAGATGTTCATTATCCAGTTTCAGTCATACAGTGTCCCAATACTCATCCCATCACCAGTGCATATTTCCCATCACCAATACCTCCAATTTCTTTCCTGCCACCCCAACCCCCACTCCCTGCCTGTCTCTATGGCAGGCACCTTTCTTCTTTCTCTCACTCTTGTGCTCTCTCTCTCTCTCTGTCTCTCTCTGTCTCTGTCTCTCGCTCTCTCTCCTTTTGGGCATTATGGTTTGTAACACAGGTACTGAAAAGTTATCAAGTTTGTCCCTTTACATACTTTCAGCACTCAGTTCTTGTTCAGGGTGATCATTTCCAACTATCATTGTCATAGTGGTCTCTTCTTTGCCATTCCCGAACCACCACTTGTGGCAAACTTCCAACTGTGGACCGTTCCTCCTGGTCCTTGTTTTTGTTATCCTTGTTTATTCATCTCAAACTATGATTTTTTTAATATCCTGCAAATGAATTAGTCTCATACTTTTTTTTTATATTCTGCAAATGAGTGCCATCATTCTATGTCCCTCTCCTGACTCACTTCACTCAGCATGACAGACCTGCAGATCAATGGTATAGAGTTGGATATCCTGACACCAACCTTCAAATACATTATCACTTAATCTTTGACAAAGGGAGCAAGAAATAGGAAATGGAGCAAGGAAAGCCTCTTCAGCAAGTGGTGCTAGGAAAACTGCTCAGCTACATGCAAAACAAACAAACAAACAAAACCCACATACCTCTTAACGCCAGGCTCTAACGTCAGATCAAAATGGATTAAAGACCTCAATAGCAGGCCTGAATCCATAAGGTACATGGAGTAAAACATAGAAACCTCCATGACATTGAAGATAAAGCTAAGGGCATATTCAAAGATGAAATACCACCGACCAAGCAAGTTGAAGCAAAGATAAACAAATGGGACTGCATTAAATGAAGAAGCTCCTGCACCTCAAAGGAAGTGGTGACCAAGACACAAAAACAGCCCACAGAATGGGAAACATTACTTACCCACTACCCATTCGATACGGTGTTAACATCAAAGATGCAAAAGGCACTGATGATGTGAGCCTTTACCAGCCGTAACATCAGTGTCATTCTGCTGGGCAGCTTGAACTTGCTAATGGCAAGGACATTTCTACTGTAGAAACCGACAAATCACACCGATCAGAACTTTCTTCTGGGGGGGGGAGAATAATTACGTGTGTATCAACATTATTTCCTTCTTGTACCCATGAGCATTTCTAATGTAGTAAACACCTTTAATCTGTGTCTATGTGCCATGGAGATTAATGTCACATTGGCCTTCATGAACATTTTGTTTCTTCATCTAGTCCTTACTCACAAGGACTTCAAACTGATAACAACTCATTCAGGAAATGACTCACCTTGATTCCTCCCTCAGGGATTGAGTCAACTTTATATTTGTTTGTAATTGATAAGACCTAGGGAGTTTTTGAATAGAAGGCATATAAAACTTATCAATTTATCTCTTCATATCCCTTTCTATTTAGCACAGTGTTTCACAACATCCATTTATTAGAGTATTCTCAAACCTATCATACTGTCCTTCTAGTCTCCACAATGAATGGTCAGGAGGGAGATAATATGAGGGAGATAACATGTAACTTCCATTGCAACTTTAGGCAGGGAAGATAAGATATTTGGAGGAGGATAAACTGCATTTATATTTATGGCTAAAACAATAATTTAAAGTATATTCATTAGGGCATAACTGAATCAACATGCTATAAAATTCATCCTGAAAATGTACCCAGAATAACTTAAATTTTATTTCCAATGAAGGAAGAGGGACCATGTTTTCTAAATAACTTCTAGCCATGAGAGAAAGATAAAATAAGGGAAATGTTTTACATATAACATGTTATAGATACCAATCCAATGTCCTTCTAACAACAATATGCTATATGGGAATATTTGTCTAAGCATAGGATGGTCTGTCCTGGGAAACAAAAACAATGAAATGTTAACCTACATTTTTTATTTAAAAGATATTATTGAACTCTTGTCAGTTATTAGCAAAGTGAGATAACCTTTCTCTTTCTAAAAGGCAAGATTGTCTCTTAGGTAAATGCTGTTAAAATTTAGGTTTGGTGGATTCTGATATTTAAAAGTAAATGCTACTCTGTTAAAGGAATGGTACAAGTCTGCAAAAGATGTAGGGAGGTAGTTAAGAAGTACCCCTTTCCCCTCGACTCCCCCCCTCCCCACCAATGGAATTCCTGGGAAGTAATAAAAACAAAATCCCACCTTCTGAACACAGGAACTAAGTAAGGCCTGATAAAACTTCACCTGGTATCAACAGACTCAGAAAAGCTAAACTGCCCCCTGAGAGGATCACTATCAGGAACAAAGAAAGGGATTTCAAAGAAGACCATCAGCCACTCCCGACTCTACCCCCTTAGCAACCACCCTAGCAACGGACTCTTACCAAGGTAGAAGCCCCCAAGTGGGGCAGCTTGAGACAACCCTATAAAATCTGTTCGAGCATTGTTTAACTGAGACTTAAACCTGAAAGCTTTGTAACTTTCCACATGATCATTCAATAAAAGAATAAATTAAAAAAAAAATCTACTTGAATAGAGGAGATATACACATGCTGCCTGAGCCTGTGTACTGCTTGTGCCCACGTGGCTGAGTATACATGGTGCATGAGCACATGTGTTGTCCACATCTCCCCTCTTATATGTGTACCGGGACATATAGTATATGTCCCGGTACACATATACACATATACTATACATATATATATATATATATATATATATACATATAGAAACAGTAACGATAGTTCTCATTCCCTTGACCCTGAAAGAGCCTCCAATCATTGGGAAAGATGAGTAAGGAGAGGCTACTAAAATCTCAGGGCTGAGTGTAATAGAGATGTTACTGGTGCCCGCTCGAGTAAATCGACGAACAACGGGAAGACAGTGATACAGTGATATATAACTGTATATGTACTTTTATGAAACTTCTAGAGAATAAGTAACTTGCGTATGTATATGTAGCTCATGATAGTATAATCAGATAATCTGATTCTCCCTATGCTTTATGCTTTGTAACTTTCCCTATCTATCTCACAGAACTAGAAATTGTGTTTAGGGCATGATTTTAGAATGCCAAACAATATATGGTGCTCACTAAGATTTTCCACTAAAAATGGAAATGATATTATATTTTTTAAGTTTTATTTTATTGAATCACCGTGACAAAGGTTACAAAGCTTTCAGGTTTAAGTCTCAGTCATATAATGATCAAACCCCCATCCCTTCACCAGTGCACCTGTTCCCCCACCAAGAACCCCAATATCCCCCCTTCCAACACCCCCTGCACACCTGAGTGGCCAATGATCTTCACTTTATTCTCTCTATATTTTGGATATATTCAATATTTCAACAGAGAACTGACTATTATTATTTGGACTTTCCCCCCAACAACCAAACCTGCAAAAAGGGCGTCATTTGATAGTTTGTTTTCCATAGCTGAGAATGAAGATTATAGGAGCTCGCGCAGCCGCTGTTGCGGCCGCGCGTTTTTGGATTTCTATTCTTTTAGCTCAGTTTAGAGTCTAGATGCATTTCTATAAGTCTCTGGGTGCCAAAATGAGTTAGTAGACCTCCTGGATCATAGTCTTTAAGGAGCAAGATCATGTGCGGCTGCTCCGAGATATGATCTTTAATGTAGTTAAATTTTGTCAAGTCACAAAAATCTTTGTGAAAACTATAGTGGTCATTGGGGGAAAATGGAAAGGGTGGAGAAATAACAGAAAGGTTTTTTGGGTGTTGGGATGGCTTTGGTATCTTAGTGCTAGAAATTATCACATTACTCACATATGAAACAAAACTCCTATAATTAAATAATATTACACACCAATGATAAATCAATGAAAAAAATTAAAAACGATACAAGATAATAAAGAATGAACAAAGCAGTACAACTGTGCAGGAGACTTGAATAAATAAGAAAATTATTCCAGGACTTGTGTGTTTTAGCACACAACACATTGAGACAGATTTGGAGCACCAGAGGACTGCTGAGAAACATTTCTGTAGCTCCTAGAGTATATAATATTTGATGGAGAGAGAAGAGGCTGCAACTGGAGTAGCAAAAGAAGAAAAAAATGAAATGCTGCAAGTAGTTAAAAAGGGCTGTGTAGATTAGGCATGTAGTTACAAACTTGGAGTCCCTGCAGAAAGGGCAATGGGTTGTTGTGGTCTATAGGAAATGGAATGACATCCAGGAGACTCTCCACTAGGTAGAGAAGGCTGGACACTGATGGTGATTCATTTGGGATACTGCACTCCGTAACCAGGAAAGAATTGAGCAAGTGAGCAAGCTGGTGTGGGGGCTTGACATATCTAACTTAATATCACTGTTGCTGCTTGGTAAGGTTGTTAGTCACTAAGCGTATGAGAGCGGGAAGGAGGGAATCATGGCTGTTACAGTCAAGCAAATCTTATTATATTTTTTTAGCAATTTTAATTGCATTTTATTTTCTTTCTTTTTCTTTCTTTCTTTCTTTCTTTCTTTCTTTCTTTCTTTCTTTCTTTCTTTCTTTCTTTCTTTCTTTCTTTCTTTCTTTCTTTCTTTCTTTCTTTCTTCTTTCTTCCTTCCTTCCTTCCTTCCTTCCTTCCTTTCTTTCTTTCTTTCTTTCTTTCTTTCTTTCTTTCTTTCTTTCTTTCTTTCTTTCTTTCTTTCTTTCTTTCTTTCTTTCTTTCTTTCTTTCTCTCTCCTTCCTTCCTTCCTTCCTTCCTTCCTTCCTTCCTTCCTTCCTTCCTTCCTTCCTTCCTTCCTTCCTTCCTTCCTTCCTTCCTTCCTTCCCTCCCTCCTCCTTCCCTCCTTCTCTCTTTCTTTCTTTCTTTCTCTCTTTCTTTCTTTCTCTCTCTCTTTCTTTCTTTCTCTCTCTCTCTTTCTTTCTTTCTTTCTTTCTTTCTTTCTTTCTTTCTTTCTTTCTTTCTTTCTTTCTTTCTTTCTTTCTTTCTTTCTTTCTTTCTTTCTTTCTTTCTTTCTTTCTTTCTTTCTTTCTTTCATTGAATTACTGTGAGCTACAGTTACAAAACTTTCATGTTTGAGTTTCAGTCATACCATGATCGAACACCTGTCCCTCTACCAGTGTACATTTTTCACCACAAAAGTCCCCAGTATCCCTCTCCCATCCCTCCCCCTGCCTATGGCAGACAATTTCCCTCTTACTCTCTCGCTTCTTATGAGTATTATAGTATCATAGTGAGAGGCCATCATGTTTAGTCCTTTATTTACTTTCAGTACACATCTCCCATCCTGAGCGATCTCTCCGACCATCATTGACTTAGTGATCCCTTCTCTATCCCAGCTGCCTTCTCCCCCAGCTCATAAGGCAGGCTCCAACCATGGAGCAATCTTCCTGGCCCTTGTCTCTACTATGTCTCGGTGGTAGTCTCATATTATATTTCATATTCCACAAATGAGTGCAGTTATTCGATGTCTGTCCCCCTCTTTCTCAATTGAGACTTTACAGACATGAGTTTTCAAGTTTTGCTAATTAATACTTGACTGACAATTTATAAAGTTTAATTATTGTATCTAAATCAGAAAGAATCCCTTCCAATTTTTCAAATCTTATTTTCCTGGATTTTCCTGGATTTCTAGATGGATTTATTTCTACCTGGTTTATATTTCAGTTAAAAAAATTTTTAATGTGTACCCACAGAGAGACACTTAAATACACACATAGATTTTTCAGTGGAATAATTGTGTCTGAGCAAAATATAATCCTGTCTTTTACAAACTATAAATACCAGCATGTTTTTTTCTTTCAAAATATCTGTTCTATTAGCAGTATTTATCTATCGCTACCACTAATTTAACTTTATTCATGCAAAAATTTACTGTTCTAACTCTATACAGCTTCTTTAGCTATATTTTAAATTTTAATTATATCACAAATTCACATTTTTTATTGTTTAAAAACCAAACCATGCAGAAAGTTTTCAGGGGTTTTATGCTTTTAAATTAATTTTTAGAACCATGAATGTATCCAGTACTCAGAAGTATTGACAAGTTATAACATTATCATCCATTCTCTGGTCTACCACATTTACATTCTTATGTTTTAACATTTGTATTTTAAATTATTTTTCAGTACATATTTTTATTGAAAGTAATACATGCTCTTGTGAAGCAGTAAAATATATATATGTAGTTAAAAGCAAACAATGGCATCAAGTTAAAGGTAATGTTTTGAATGCATATCTTTATACGCTATATTCTGAAATTTTACCAAATTAGCAGCCTATAAAAAGTATCAATGCACAAGCTCAAAATAGATGTGGATAATAGCAACAAATTTTGGGGAAGCAAGATAGTGGGCAAACAAGTGATAACTGAATTAGTCAACTTTAGAAAAATGAGTTCTGAGATGGCATTGTTGTAAGTAAGTCTTATAGTAAGTTAATTTGCTTTGCAAAACCTCAAAACAAAAATCAAAGACACCAGGCACCTTGGAAAGTGAGAGTGAAGAGGACAACTTTGAAAGCACTTCTAACTGAAAGATTTCTTAAGCAGCAGTTAACTTAATTATTCCATCCACACTATGGCAAAGAAATAAGAGATTTCTTTAGAAAATATCATAACAAGATTCTAGGGATCATAGGATTCTGGGCAGAAATAAGACAGGGATCATCATCATCATCATCATTAATCATCATCATCATCATCATCAATCATCATCATCATCATCATCATCATCATCATCATCATCATCATCATCATCATCCTGTTGATCGTCGAATTTCTTGAGCGGTCTCAGTAATGTCTCCATTCGTCTTAGCCCTGAGATTTTAGAAGTCTCTTTTTACTCATCCTTCCCAATGAGGGAGGCTCTTTCAGGGTTAGGGGAATAAGACCCAGCATTGTTACTGGTTTTGGCTTATGAATACACCATGGGGAGTTTGCGAGGCTCTCCCATGTGGGCAGGAAACTCTCGGTAGCTTGCCAGTTTCTCCCAAAGGGAGAAGTAGGCTATATGATGTCACTTCTGGGAGCTTGGTTTTAAGTCTCTGGATGCTGACACACCCCCTTCAAGGGACCCCTGGAAAGACAGCCAGGCGCTCAGACAAGAGACAATCTGCATCGCTCTCTTCAGAGAGCTTGGATTTAAGTCTCTGGATGCTGGCCATTGGTGGGATTACATGGTGCCAGGGGCAGCCCCGGGTGTGACCGCCTCACTACTGGAAAATAGAAAATCTGGGTGGAGGAGGCCCAGTCCAGATCCAAGCAGACTTGGAGGTCTCAACCCTGGGTCCCACACACCTGGATTCCTCTGCCGGTACCTTCATGCATGAGGCTCGTCTAAACATGTGAAGAGGGGCCTTGAGCATGGCTGTGGCTAAGGCTCCGGAGACAGGGATAATTTACTAAATACATCATATGATTGGAGCGATAGCACAGCGGGTAGGGTGTTTGCCTTTCACATGGCCAACCCGGGTTCAATTCCTCCATTTCTCTCCGAGAGCCCAGCAAGCTACTGAGAGTATCCCGCCTGCACAGCAGAGCCTGGCAAGATACCCGTGGCATATTTGATATGCGAAAAACAGTAACAACAAATCTCACATTGGAGACATTAGTGGTCCCACTCGAGCAAATTAATGAGCAACAGGAGGACAGGACAGTGACAGTGATGTATTTTCAGGAAAATAGAAGGGCAAAGTGTATCTGCAGCAAGGAGACAGAAAATCTTCCTTCAGAATAGTACCACTTCACAGAGGTACTATTACACATATACACATCATCATCCTATATTGAAGAAGTACCAATTTTATTTTAAAAATTTCCAAAGATATTTGTTTTTATGCCAAATTATTCAATATGAGCAGGTAGATAGACAAGGATCACACCCATCAGACAACTGAAGCAAATATTTAAAACTTAAGCCAGAAACCAGTCTGAACTAAAACAGCAGCAGAACTTAATTTAAAGATTATGCAAGGATACTAAAGACTAAAATTTAAAAAACATTAATACCCTCAGAAAGAGAAAGTATTTTTCTTCTATGAAGAAGTGGATACTTCAAACAGTATCTTTCAGAGAACAAGAACTTTGGTAAATTCAAAATATGACACCTAAAATAAAGTCAATAGAAATCTTAAGTGATATTGATAAGGAAATTTCCCAGAAATATGAAGACCTAAAATAGAATTGAATGTATAAAATTAAGGTTCAGTCTAGTCTATCCACATTCATGCAGAGGATTAAAAAAATAAAACAAAAAGTAGTGTGGACTGGGGACAGACTTAGTACAGCAGGCAAGGGGCTTGCTTTGCACACAGTCAATCAACCTGGTTTTGATCCGTGACCCCACTTACGGTTCTTCAAGCACTGACAGGAGGGATTCCTGAACATAAACTGATTGTGTTCCCAAAACTGAAGAAAAAAAAAAAGAAAAGAAAATGGCGTGGAAGTGGGGGATATGTCTCCTACTTAAAACTTTTTTTTGTTCATTTTAAGTACAATGGGAGACTCAAAGAATCTGGGGCTATTGGCAGCTGTGTGCAGTCTAATAGTACCTGATCATTTGGGCTACCATAATGCAGTGCTACTCAGGTCAACCAGTGCTCAGGGGCCACTAGGACTGTACTTGGTGGTATTTAGGGCTGACTCAGGACCTTGCTTATGCTAGAACTGTGCTGTACCATGTGAGCTATTTCCCAGATCCTGAAAATCTTTTTGTTGTTGTTTAATGGGGGCTTCTCAAGCAGAACTGAGGAGGTCCCAGGCCCCACTATTGATTTTGGGACAAACATGTCAGTTTGTTCAGTGCAAGGATTTAAGGATGTGATGCTGCTTTAACCTGGAAGTCCCAGGGATATCTGGTCCATACTGGAAGTGCTGGGTGCTCCCCAGTGATGCTCAGAGGACCAAATAATTCTGGGAACTGACTAATGTTGGTTATATGCCAGTGCCCTAACTACTATATTATCATACAGCTCTAAATTCTTATTTTAAAAAATAAAGTATGGCTGAAAAATTTCTCTCCAAGACTTGTTATCTTGAAATTTCAAAAAGACTGGGAATGGAGAAAAAGGAAATAACTTGTTTCTGAATGAAAAAAAATAGCAAAGCAAAAGTAATAAATGTAAAGAGGTAAAATTGAATTGAAATTCTAAACAGCAACATTCTCAATATTGTATTGGAAATTATTTGAAGACTAGATATCTGTGAATAAACAGTTGAAGTTCCACTTCCAAAAGCATTGTTAGTAGCCACTGTTTCCAAAAGGGGGGGTCGGGGGTAGAAGGATGTTAGAGGGTGTTGCTCTAATGATCCAGCAGGGCCTATAGTAGCCTTGATATAATTCAGGGCCACTTTTAATTTTGTTTGCTTGCTTGAAGGTAAACTTCTAAGGAGGTTCTGAGTGATTTTTGTTCGTTTGCTTGTTTATTGCAAAGGTGGCTACTGGTAGACAAAATAAGTTTGGGAACTTATGTATTAAATCTCCTTACTCATCTTTCCCAATGATTGGAGGCTCTTTCAGGGTCAGGGGAATGAGACCTGTTATTGTTACTGTATTTGGCATATCGAATATGCCACGGGGAGCTTGCCAGCTTGAGTAAGGAGAGACTGCTAAAATATCAGGGCTGGGACGAATGGAGACGTTACTGGTGCCTGCTCGAGCAAATTGATGATCAACCAGATGACAGAGATACAGTGATGTATTAGATCTTCCTACTAGCGAAATCTCTCTACTACAAAGCAGAAAACCTGTTAAAATTCTTTCGAAGTTATGTATACAGGTATTAAGAAATTTATCAGGGCAGTAGGAAATTTATCCTGGCAGTAAAGACTTCAAATAGAAGATCCCAGTGGATATCTTGGTAGGTATGTGTAATACCTGTGCTTTATCCTGATACATTTACCAGTTCTTTTATGGTGCTCTGAGAGACTGAAAATACATATTAAAAATGTTGTCCAATAAAATGAGAAGCCAAATAGGTATTAAGCAATATTGTGGAGTAGAAAGATAAGAAAGAAGAGAACTTTAGGGTACACCAAGGAAAAAGGGTCATAATAAATACATGCATGTTTAAGTATACACCTCAAAAAAAGAGGTCACCTTAAAAAAATAAATATTGAGACCCATCACAATGAAAAAAATCTACCTCAATCAATTCAGTCTTATCCTTATTACAAACATCATTTCTTTTCTGGAAGAGCAATAATCACTGAAACCTTTTCTTAATCTTTTTCATGGAGAATAGCTTGTGTTCTCTAGAAAGTTATCAAACATATGAAAGACTATTGACTAAAAATTTATAGGAAAAAACCCAGATTATTGACCAACAAAAGAAATCCAGCTATTAGTATGTGCAGGAAATTAATTAAAAATATAAATTTCATGGGGCCGGAGCGATAGCATATCGGGTAGGGCGTTTGCCTTGCACGCGGCTGATCCGGGTTCAATCCCCGGCATCCCATATGGTCCCCCAAGCACCTCCAGGAGTAATTCCTGAGTGCAAAGCCAGGAATAACCCCTGAGCATCGCTGGGTGTGACCCAAAAAGCAAAATATATATATATATATATAAATTTCATCAGAAAACTTATTTTTTTAATTTATTTTATTGAGTCACCAAGTGGAAAGTTACGAAGTTCTCAGGCTTATATCTCAGTTATTCAATGCTCAAACACCCATCCCTTCACCAGTGCCCATATTCCACCACCAATAAAAACAAAACAAAACAAAAAAACAAAAACAAACAAACAAAAAAACAGTAAGAAAACTTAAAGCTAATAATAATAACCATGTAAAGTTTTGGAAGTGGGTAATAAAATAAATTCAGATAGAAAGGATAGCTTTAAGAGCAGAACATAGAGTTTAAGAGAGAATAATTTGTAATGAAGGAAAGAAGATAAAATCCAGGTTGATGAAAAGAAAGATATAGAATATAGAAAATAATTTCTAGATATAGAAAATAAGATTGAAAGATGTATAGAATATAGTGAAGTGATCTAACACTATGTAATTCAAGTTACAAGTGGATAAAGAATGGGATAGGACACATTAATCCATATTAATTCAAGATAATAGTTTGACTTTTAAAAAATGGCTAGAAAAAATTGCACCAGACATTCACCAAGTTTGATTAATTTCAAGGATAAAAGTACTTAAAAGCAAATAATCAATAGAGGACTGCTAAAATCTTAAGACAAAGACACAGTATTAAAAGTAACCAGAGTACAAAAAGACCTTCAAAAAGTCATCAATAAGATGTAACAAAATAAGGAATAGGGAGACTTAGAATTCAAGAGAAATGTGAAGAAGCCCTGGAGATGTGTGAAAGATTCCCCGATTAGTGCTCAGTTATACATGCTTGCGTAGCTACATTGGTTATGCCTCTGACATATAAACTGATTGGGTTAAATTAGGTTATAGAACAGAGGACATTCAAACTGTGAAAAGTTTTACTGTAGATATTTTTCATTGGTCTTAGATTACAATATGAGATTCTGTGATGGAATTGGGTTTTCTTTTCTTTCTTTTTTTTTTTTTTGAGGGGAGTGAATCATATCTGGCAGTGCTCAGGGACTATTCCTGGTTCTGCACTTAGGAATTATTCCTGGTGGTGCTTGGGGACCCTGGGAATCATATGGGATGCCTGGGATCAAACTCTGCTCATGTGCAAGGCAAATGCCTTAACACTGTACTATTTTTCCAGCCCCCTAGAGTTGGGTTTTATCATTTCAAAGTGAAGTAATCAGATATTTGAATATTAAAGACCAAACATATGGTTAGTATAACCATCTGGGTAGGAATAATTTTTATCACAATTTAGCAAAACTGGTAAATGCATTGGCAACGGCTAACCAATTGCACAATCTCTAGAAATTAATTGTGTGTGTTTATTTAAGTTCTGTTTGACAGATTCAGCAAAATAATCTTAAGTATAGTAAGCAGAACTCTAGAATGAGTTATTGAGGACAAAATGAATGACCTCTTCCTATACTGCGGATCTCATTCTTTAGAAACTCACGCCCTTGTAACCTGTAGGAGTTTTTCAGTGACTTGCTTAACTGGAACTGTATATTCTCACCAAAGCCTTCTCAGGAGGGGAGATCTGGAACACTAAACGTGGCTTTGTCTCCAAACTACCCACTGTCAACCAGATATTACTAATTGACAAAACCCATAAAGCTAGATATATGCAGTGGTGTCCCATTATTGAATGGAAATGGTATATATAAAGAATAATGGTATATATAATGGTCTAGATAAAGAATCACTGTTACTGTCATCCCGTTGCAAATCAATTTGCTCGCATGGGCATCAGTAATGTCTCCATCGTGAGACTTGTTACTGTTTTTTGTATATTGAATACGCTATGGGTAGCTTGCCAGGCTCTGCCTTGAGAGCGGGATATTCTTGGTAGCTTGCCAGGCTCTCCAAAAAGGGCAGAGGAATCGAATCCTCGAACTGTGGTTGGCCACGTGGCAAGGCAAATGCCCTACCCCCGTGCTATTGCTCCAGCCCCTAGATAAAGAATAAGAGGATATGTTGGAAAACAAAAGACTTCTACTTTTACTTAGTAGATGTTTTCTCTTTATTCTCCATGTCTTCTCTCCAATATGTCAGCTTATATGTCTGGAATGGTCCAGTTGTAACTTGGGTTTGGCCAGTACATCAGAAAATGGTAGGTAATGTGATTTATTTGTTCTCTCCTGGCCTTCAACTTGGCAGTAGGTGCTTCTTAACTGGAAATTACTCTTACTGCAAGGAAGTGCTCTCTAATTATGGGAATGGCTCACTCCCAACTGTAGTACTCCTGTGACCTTAAGAGTTAGGATGGGAATAATGTTGTTCTAGCAAAATGGTGCTTTCTATCCTTATTAATTTCCCTTAAGCAAGCTTATGCCCTTGAAAATAGTTCCTTTATTAAAATTTCTTCAATTATCTCATTTCTTAGTGCCATCTGTTTCCTGTCAAGATCCTGCCTGATATAATTTCTAATTTAAAATGCAAACTTTATCATAGTATTTAATTATCATATATATGAGTCTATTTCTGGACCCTATTCTCTTCATTGATGTGCCTAAATGTTCTTGCACCTATAACACATTGTTTTAATTAATCTAGCATTATAGAGTAGCTTTTTTTCTGACAGGGTAGTAGTTTTTAAACTTTTTGGTGCAAGATACCTTTGCTCCCAAAAGTTTTAAGAAATCCAAAGAGTTTTTGTTTAATGAGAAATAATTTCATCAAGAATTTCTTATACTAAATAAATTAAAGGAAGCATTTTAACTTATTTTGTAATTTATTTTAAAAAACAAATATATTTTACAAAATATTTTAATTAAAATAACTACATCTTCAAAAATGTGTGAGTTACATTTATTTTTCCCCCATTTTCAAGAAATATTTTATTAGAGAATCACTGTGATGTACAGTTACAAACTTATGGACTTTTGTGTTTGCATTTCATTCATAAAGTGATCGTTTACCCATCCTTCCACCAGTGCCCATTCTCCTCCACCAATGATTCCAGTATCTCTCTCACCACCCCCACCCCATCCCCCAACCCCCCACCCTGCCTCTGCAGCAGGGCATTCCTTTTTGTTCTCACCTTTTGGGTGTTGTAGTTTGCAATAAAGTGAGTGGCCTTCATGTTTGGTCTATAGTCTACTTTTAGTTAACATCTTCCAACCTGAATGGGTCCTCCCAACATCCTCTACTTGGTATTCCCTTGAGATACATTTATTTTTAATTGCTTTAACTATTTTTTGTATCTGGCTTAATATAAAAATTTATATGATCACACTTATATTTATGTTCATGTTATTTCAATATGATTGTTTTGCTACATCTATATGAAGAGAATTTCACTTTTACATATGTATTGTTGGGTTGAGAGGATATTTTTATAATCTTTCAGTTAATTCTTTTCTTCTTTAATTATTTGCTCACATATAACACATTCAGTTCTTAGAAGCTTTTTTTTATCATGTGAGCTTTTAAAAGATAACAGTAAACCTATATTTAAACCAATTGGGTTATGTCTCACTTGAAGTGGGCTGTAGATTCAGATGTCACGTTCCAAATTCATCATTTGGAAGATACTGGTCTGCTGAGGTGTGCAGATCTCCAGATGTTGAGATATTTTATTACACTATGTTCAAAAATAAAATCACATTAGTCAAGATGACTGGAAGATCATTTGTTTCAAATAGGTTTCAATGGAAAATTCTCAAAGTCATGGTGACAGAAACATAATTTCTAAAAGCTTAATTTTCACTTAAAAATTACTTTGGCACTGACAATGACAATTGTTTTCTCTCAAGTGACAGGTTTATGTCATTAGTTTTTGAGAAGGTATCTGGCAAATCTCTCAAAGTCAGAAAGTGTTGCTTATTCTTTCAAGTAAAAATAGTAGCTAGTTTAGTTTGATTCAGTTTTGTCTCACAAGTTCAAGAATTTTGCACTTCAAACTGCAGTAGAAGTGTTTTGGGTGTAGTTACTGTTTTGTATACAGGATATTAAATATACATCTATATGTATAAGTATACTCAAAAATCAAAACTGAATAACACTAATACATATAATAATTCTTCAGGGCCATTCTAAGTAAATCTGATAATCTGATTGGGGCATGGGGTTTTGAAAGCCTGGTTCAATCCCCAGCACTTTATGATTCCCCTGAGTCTAGAATAATTCTGGAGCAGCACTGAATGTGGTCAAAATACAAACAAATTTAACCTTTTAAATTGATAATAATATTACAATGGCATCTGTTCTGTTGGGTGCAGAACTCCAAAATACCAGGGTATCTAAAAGTACGTTGTTTTCTCTTTTCTTGCATTTTTGACCTTTGCTAAACATGAATTAGGCAACAGAGAATGCAGGCTAAGCATCCTTCTGGATTAAGGTGATCAACTACCAAGTTAGGAAATTACAACAATTATTGTGATCTCCTTTTCCATGAGAATAATACTTTACTTTTCGAAAAAACATGTCAGATATTTGACATGAAAAGTCTGAAATTCTATTCTGCGAGTGAAAGAATAAGATGTCCTATGTGCTATCTGATTCATTCCTTAGGGTACATTGGGTCACAATAACAAAAATAACAGTTTCAAAAAGGAGGAAATTTAGATATGTAAGTGCTCATGCATCTGTATTGCAGGAAATTATGTTGAGTGGAAATTGAGGTAAAGAGGAACATAGTCATGGCTCTTGCAATAAAAGAGTATAAACACATGTTGTAAATTTTTATTTATTTATTTATTTATTTATTTATTTATTTATTTTGCTTTTTGGGTCACACCTGGCGATGCACAGGAGTTACTCCTGGCTTTGCACTCAGGAATTACTCCTGGCGGTGCTCAGGGGACCATATGGGATGCTGGGAATCGAACCCGGGTTGGCCGCGTGCAAGGCAAACGCCCTACCCGCTGTGCTATCACTCCAGCCCCACATGTTGTAAATTTTTAATTAATTTTCTTCTTTTCCTTTCTTTTTAAGATTAAAATATGGACAGGCACATTGTCATAAACTGCCCTTGCTTGTAGAATTACACACACACACACACACACACACATACACACACACACACACAAACGATTACTATCTTAGCACTTTCAATTTTTTTAAAATCTCAGAGTATGATCAGTGCCCATACATAATCATTCTTCCTGTTTACACAGAGAAATTTTAGAATTCAAATAATTTAAAGATATATTTCTTTCTTTTCTTCTTTTTCTGTATGGCCCACGTCAATTGGATTTATGAGACTGCAATGAAAATAGTAAGTTCTCTCTCTAGACTGTGTTCCCCCAAGAATTCTTAGAAATCTTATTCAATCAAGAAGCTTCTCATATTTTATTGATATGAATCTATTTTTTATGAAGCCAGGTTCTGAATTCTATATGAAAGAATAGACATGGTGGTGTAAATATGAGTTAAATTTTTCAGATTAGAAATAGAAGGACATTAAATATCCCTCAGGTCAATTCCCTCAATCTGACAGATGGGGAAACTTTCTTAGGAAGGTGGTGACTCTAAGTCCCATTAAGGTTTGGACCACCTATTGATAGCTGAATCTGGTTACACACAAAATTTTCACTTATCTCTTTCCTTTATAACGTCAGCCTTGATTCTGTGCACATAAACAACCCTTAAATTTTTCCTAAACACAACTTTTATAGATATATAAACGTCTGCCTTGCAGAAATAAAATCTACAACTAAAAGACTAAATAATTTTCTTGTGGTGTGACATGTTTAGTGGGAATCAAGGTCATAGTTTGAATCCAGGTCTGTTTGCTTGACATTCCAACATATCTCTGAATGTGTTGAGAAATTTCAGGAGGAGAAGGTTAGGAACTGCATGGAGCTAGTACCTTTAAGGTTATCTCTTAGTTGCTGAGAATTGGTAGAGATTTACAACGTCAGCTAGTGAGGTGATAATTGGATTTTTAGCTCAAGTCAAATGACTTGGGGAATGTGATTTATTTTTCAATACCTACGAGAATTTTAAGATTCAATTTTGAGAAGCAGCCCTAGTGTGTCTTTCTGACATAAGTTGGGGAAGAAAGGAAATATCACATAGGTATCTCCTGTCCTAATCTGGAGATTGGTGATGATTTGCATTCTCAGGTGCATAGGCTCTGCCAATATTTGCTGTTTGATTTTTGAGCACATCATTTCACTTTGATATATGCTTTCTCATCTGTAAATAGGTGATAATAAAAATCGCTTAACAACTCCATAGGAAGTTGTGAGAATTAAAGAAAATAATGTATATAAAAGAGTTGTCTTTGTTTTTAAATGAGGCACAAATGTAAATTACACTGCTCTAAAAGTCTCCAGATGTTTGCTAAGCAGATGTGACTAGTGAGGGAAGCTCATGCATAACACGGAATGAGGTGTGCTTGCACACTAGCGAGCTTTTAATATGCAGAGAAATCACATAGGAAACTTGTTAAAATGCAGATTTCCATTCAAGAGATAGGAAGGGTGGGATTTAACAATTCCCATCTCCAAAAAGCTCCCAGGGTGTATAAATGCTACTGGCCCACAGACTACACTTTGAGTATCAAAGGATTAGATTACAAAGCAGTCTCATTATTAATATAATTTCCGACCATTAAAATTTGGCTGGAGAACCATATATTCTCATCTAAAATTATTTAAGATGTTGGAGCAGTGGATGCTGACACTGAAGTTACTTTAGAAATTGGATCCTTTTTATTAAATAGTTTTACTTTATGTGAGAGCAAATGAGATATCTTTCAGAATGCCTACTTCCCCCATCCCCAACAAGTCTGTTTCAGAGGACCTAGACGTTGGCATGAGAACAGGCTATACCACTGACTGGGACTACATTTTCCCCGCAGAACATTCTCCACGGACTGAGTCAGCATGGATCTTATTCATTTCTCCATTTTATGCAGTAACATCCTAGAGCCGTCATATAAAATATATCCAGAATTTTACTATTTCTCAGCTGTCAATTGTTATGCACAAAGTTTAACAAAGTAGATCACAAATGTTGTCTCTGCTTCTGCTTTTGCCTGCCCACTCCTATTTCTTTCATTTCTTTCAAATCTAGAAACCAGAGATGGAAAGCTTAAGTCTGATTCTGTATTCCCTACCTTCAAGCCTTCTAAGATCCCTGTCAGCCTAGACGGGCTAGGAAGTATATACCTCCTAGTTTTGAATAGAAACTGTAAACCTTGGCTCCTAACTTTCATTCTAAGACTACACATAGCACTAACATTTCATTCAGTCACTTTAGTGAGTTTATAGATGCTCAGGTTAACAAGTTCTGAGATCAAGTTAAGATCTTCTACAAAAATTATTCCTCAAATTATCTCTTTACAGAAATAGTTTTGAAATATTCTAAAAAGAGGATAATTTACTTATATTTTTATCCCAAACTTATGACTTGTAAAGTCAGTGCCATAAATGCCTTTAGACATTTTAGTTTATCAATTCTTCCACATTGCGTATGTATTCATGCCATACTGTCACAGGTACTTAAGATATTACTATGAAATAAATGAGCACTTGTGGA